>NC_069502.1:1036401423-1036701423 GCF_027579735.1 Bombina bombina
ACACGGATGAAGGGAGGGAACAAGACAGGTACCTTAAACGGAAGGCACCACTGCTTGTAAAACCTTTCTCCCAAAAATAGCCTCCGAAGAAGCAAAAGTATCGAATTTGTAAAATTTGGAAAAAGTATGCAGCGAAGACCAAGTCGCTGCCTTACAAATCTGTTCAACAGAAGCCTCATTTTTAAAAGCCCATGTGGAAGCCACTGCTCTGGTAGAATGAGCAGTAATTGTTTAAGGAGGCTGCTGGCCAGCAGTCTCATAGGCCAAACGGATGATGCTTTTCAGCCAAAAGTAAAGAGAGGTAGCGGTCGCCTTCTGACCTCTCCTCTTAACAGAATAGATAACAAACAAAGAAGTTGTTTGTCTGAAATCCTTAGTTGCTTGTAAATAAAACTTTAAAGCATGAACCACATCAAGATTGTGTAACAGACGTTCCTTCTTCGAAGAAGGCTTAGGACACAGAGAAGGAACAACAATTTCCTGGTTAATATTCTTATTAGACACAACCTTAGGAAGAAAACCGGGTTTGGTACGCAAAACTACCTTATCTGTATGGAACACCAAGTAAGGTGAGTCACACTGTAAGGCAGATAACTCTTAAACTCTTCGAGCAGAAGAGATAGCTACCAAAAACAAAACTTTCCAAGATAAAAGCTTAATATCTATGGAATGTAAGGGTTCAAACGGAACCCCTTGCAGAACTGAAAGAACTAAATTCAGACTCCATGGCGGAGCCACAGGTCTATAAACAGGCTTGATTCTGACTAAAGCCTGAGTAAACGCTTGAACGTCTGGTACCTCCGCCAGACGTTTGTGTAAAAGAATAGACAAAGCAGATATCTGTCCTTTTAAGGAACTAGCTGACAATCCTTTCTCCAATCCATCTTTGAGAAAAGACAATATCCTGGGAATCCGAATCTTACTCCATGAGTAACCCTTGGATTCGCACCAAGAAAGATATTTTCGCCAAATCTTATGGTAGATTTTCCTGGTGACAGGCTTTCTAGCCTGAATCAGGGTATCGATAACCGACTCAGAGAAACCACGCTTTGATAGAATTAGGCGTTCAATCTCCAAGCAGTCAGACGCAGAGAAATTAGATTTGGATGTTTGAAAGGACCTTGAAGTAGAAGGTCCTGCCTCACTGGCAGAGTCCATGGTGGAATGGATGACATGTCCACTAGGTCTGCATACCAGGTCCTGCGTGGCCACGCAGGCGCTATTAGAATCACCGACGCCCTCTCCTGCTTGATTCTGGCAACCAGACGAGGAAGGAGAGGAAACGGTGGAAACACATAAGCCAGATTGAAGGACCAAGGCGCTGCTAGAGCATCTATCAGCACCGCCTGGGGATCCCGGGACCTGGACCCATAAAGAGGAAGTTTGGCATTCTGACGGGACGCCATCAGATCCAATTCCGGAGTGCCCCATAGCTGAGTCAGCTGGGCAAATACCTCCGGTGGAGTTCCCACTCCCCTGGGTGAAAAGCCTGACGACTTAGAAAATCCGCCTCCCAGTTGTCTACTCCTGGGATGTGAATTGCTGAGAGGTGGCAAGAGTGATCCTCCGCCCACCTGATTATTTTGGTTACTTCCATCATTGCTAGGGGACTCCTTGTTCCCCCTTGATGGTTGATGTAAGCTACAGTCGTGATGTTGTCCGACTGAAATCTGATGAATTTTGCCCTCAGTTCCAGAATGTTTATCGGGAGAAGAGCTTCTTCCTGAGACCATAAGCCCCGAGCTTTCAGGGAGTCCCAGACTGCACCCCAGCCCAACAGGCTGGCGTCGGTCGTTACGATGATCCACTCTGGTCTGCGGAAACACATTCCCTGAGACAGGTGATCCTGAGACAGCCACCAGAGAAGAGAATCTCTGGTCCCCTGGTCCAACTGTATTTGAGGAGACAAATCTGCATAATCCCCATTCCACTGTTTGAGCATGCATAGTTGCAGTGGTCTGAGGTGTATCCGAGCAAAAGGGACTATGTCCATTGCCGCTACCATTAGTCCGATTGTCTCCATGCACTGAGCTACAGATGGCCGAGGAATGGAATGAAGAGCTCGGCAAGTGGTTAAGAGTTTTAACTTTCTGACCTCCGTCAGAAATATTTTCATTTCTACCGAGTCTAATAGAGTTCCTAGGAAGGAAACTCTTGTGAGGGGGGAGAGAGAACTCTTTTTGAGGTTCACCTTCCACCCGTGAGACCTCAGAAAGGCCAATACAATTTCCGTGTGAGACTTGGCTCTTTGGAAAGTCGACGCCTGAATTAAGATGTCGTCTAGATAAGGCGCCACTGCTATGCCCCGCGGCCTTAGAACCGCCAGGTGGGACCCTAGCACTTTTGTGAAAATTCTGGGAGCAGTGGCCAACCCGAAAGGAAGGGCCACAAACTGATAATGCTTGTCCAGAAAGGCGAACCTGAGAAACTGGTGATGATCTTTGTGGATAGGAATGTGCAGATACGCATCCTTTAGATCCACGGTAGTCATATATTGACCCTCCTGGATCATTGGTAAGATTGTCCGAATGGTCTCCATCTTGAATGATGGGACTCTGAGGAATTTGTTTAGAATTTTGAGATCCAGGATTGGTCTGAAAGTTCCTTCTTTTTTGGGAACCACAAACAGGTTTGAGTAAAAACCCAGCCCTTGTTCCACAATTGGAACTGGGTGAATCACTCCCATTGTATGTAGGTCTTCTACACAGCATAAGTACGCCTCTTTCTTTATCTGGTCTGAAGACAGACGAGAAATGTGGAACCTTCCCCTTGGAGGGGAGTCCTTGAATTCTAGAAGATATCCCTGGGATACAATCTCTAAGGCCCAAGGATCGTCTACGTCTCTTGCCCAGGCCTGAGCGAAGAGAGAGAGTCTGCCCCCTACTAGATCCGGTCCCGGATCAGGGGCTACCCCTTCATGCTGTCTTGGAGGCAGCTGCAGGCTTCTTGGCCTGTTTACCCTTGCTCCAGCCCTGGTAAGGTTTCCAGGCTGCCCTGGGTTGTGAAGTGTTACCCTCTTGATTTGCAGCAGGGGAGGATGAAGCAAGACCGCTCCTGAAATTCCGAAAGGAACGAAAATTATGAAGATCTAGTCAATCTAACTGCGCATCTGAGGCGCGAAATTAGGCCCCTCCCACCTTACTTCGGTGCTGTGAGGCCTAAAGAAATACTCCTAAGTGTTTTAATAATAGCCATGTGGGTAACAACCCCTGAAAGAAACCCAAAGGAACCTTCAAAGTGTCTCAAAAAACGATATTTATCAGTAAAAACCGTTTGCCATAAAATAGTGTCAACCAGCATAAATTAGCCCTGTTAGGTAAGCTTGCAATTCCATACTTAGTCTCTGAATAAAGCTTACCCTTCCCTCATGGGGATCTTATCAGTCCTTTTCTAGCATTATCACAGTCTTGTCTAGAAATAAATGACTCAACATACCTTATTGCAGCCTAACCTGCAAACCGTTCCCCCCAACTGAAGTTTTCTTGTACTCCTCAGTCCTTTGTGGGAACAGCAGTGGATTTTAGTTACAAAATGCTAAAATCATCATCCTCCCTGCAGAAATCTTCATCTCTTTTCTGCTAGAGAGTAAATAGTACACACCGGTACCATTTAAAATAACAAACTTTTGCTTGTAGCAACAAAAACTACAATTCTAACACAACATTCACTTTACCCTTCCGAGAGGGACCCTATTGCTTAGAGCCGGCAAAGAGAATGACTGGGGGGTGGAGCTAGAGGGGGAGCTATATGGACAGCTCTGCTGTGTGCTCTCTTTGCCACTTCCTGTTAGGAAGGAGAATATCCCACAAGTAAAGGATGAATCCGTGGACTGGATACACCTTACAAGAGAAATATACACATTCACAACATATACACACACACACAGCATATACACACACCCTTAACAACCAGCGCCGTACCCTGTGGCTTCTCTCTGCTGCAATCTTGCTTAAAATTGTGAGATTGTGCTATTTCTGCATGCCCCTCTATGCATCGGACAGCAGTGGTGCCGATCACTGGTGAGTGGGAGGTTAAGGAGGAAGGCGGGTGGGCGGCCCATCGCTGGAGGAGGCGGGAGGAGGGCGGGACCACTCGGCCACACTACAGGGAATAAAAATGTGTAATTGAGGGGGAAGGAGGGAGCAGGGCCAAAGAGGGGGATCCCATGTGGGATCTGTTAACAGAAAGGGATCTGGGAGTGGGGCAGCTACGCTAAAGAAAAAAATAGGTCTTATTTTTTTTTTTTTATAAAAATTTGCCAAATTTGCAGCAAACTGGTTACTGGCAGGCAGCTGCCAGTACCTAATATAACGGCAAATAGGTAGAGGGGGGAGGGTTAGAGAACTTTTTTTTTGGGGGGGGATCAGGGAGTTTGGGGGGAACCTACATTGTAGCAAATATATTTTTTTTAAAAATATTTAAATAAAAAAGGCTTTTATTTTCATACTAGCAGACTTTCTGCCTGTACTTAAGATGGTGGGGGAGGGAAGAGAGTTGTTTGAGGGGGGTCAGAGGGGGGTCAGAGAGGGTTCAGGGGGTGGGATGCGTCAGGTGGGAGGCTGATCTCTACACTAAAGCTAAAATTAACCCTACAAGCTACCTAATTAACCCTTTCACTGCATGGCATAATACAAGTGTGGTGCGCAGCGGCATTTAGCGGCCTAATTACCAAAAAAGCAATGCCAAAGCCATATATGTCTGCTATTTCTGAACAAAGGGGATCCCAGAGAAGCATTTACAACCATTTGTGCCATGATTGCACAAGCTGTTTGTAAATAATTTCAGTGAGTAACCTAAAATTGTTGAAAAGTTAACCTTTTTTTATTTGATCGCATTTGGTGGTGAAATGGTGGCATGAAATATACCAAAATTGGCCTAAATCAATACCTTGGGTTGTCAACTAAAACAAAATATATAGATTGATAGGTAAATATAAAAAAGGCTCTATTTCTGTTTAAATGTAGTGATGGCAAAAATGCTAAAAATGCTCTGGTCTTTTGGGGAAGTTTTTGTCTGAAATGCCGATCATTAAGGCAGTGCTTGACAAATCTGTTTAAAAATTAGGAGCCAGTAAGAATATTTAGTAGCCAGATATATTTTTAGGAGCCAGACAGTGCGATTTGTATATAGACATATGGAGAAAAATCCAAAAAGTTAGGAGCCAAGGATACAATTCTAGAAGCCAGTGGCTCCCAGGCTCCTGGGTTTGTCGAGCCCTGCCTTAAGGGGTTAAACAACTGTTCCTAATGCTAAAATGGGCACTAGACACACCTAGGAAACACATAAATAAAGATGAGAGGGTGATAAGGGGCTTTAATACATTGATTTCATCTGACATTTTAACAACTGGCAGAACAGTAAAATTTTTCAGGATTTAGCTAAACAACCGTAAAACCCACTATGACCTAGAATCAAAGTAATCATGTTACAGATTGTAATCAACTGATGAACGCCTGGCTTTGAGAACACCCACCCACATTTCTTTAAATTTTGCAGATACAGATTAAATTGAAAAATTTGCAAAAAAATAAAATAAATCCCAGTCACTTAAGGGGACAGTCTAAACCGTACTATAGATTAAGATACAAATAGCCCTCTGCACCCTTTTCTATATCATGCAGCAGGAACGGAAAAAAAAGTAATTTTAAAAGGAATATAGTTTCTGGCCACTTTCAAATGGCTGCCAAAGTCCGCCCACTGATGACATCATGATCAAAGCTACATCTGGGCACTCTTCAGAATAGCATTGACAGTCTGCTAAATCCAGCTAGTGAGGCTTTTGTGATTGGATGCCATATGCAGCTCGGATCATGACGTCATCAGTGGGCAGAGTTTAGTGGCCATTTCAGAGTGGCCAGAAACTATATTCTTCTTAAAGGGACACTGAACCCAATTTTTTTTCTTTCATGATTCAGATAGAGCATAGAATTTGAAGCAACTTTCTAATTTACTCCTATTATCAATTGTACTTCGTTCTCTTGTTATCTTTATTTGGAAAAAAAAGGCATCTAAGATAAGGAGTCAGCCAATTTTTGGTTGAGACCCTGGACAGCACTTGTTGATTGGTGGGTGAATTTATCCCCCAATTAGCAAGAACAACCCAGGTTGTTCACCAAAAATGGCCTGGCATCTAAACTTACATTCTTGCTTTTCAAATAAAGATACCAAGAGAATGAAGAAATTTTGATAATAGGAGAAAATTAGAAAGTTGCTTAAAATTGCATGCTCTATCTGAATCACAAAAGAAAACATTTGGGTTCAGTGTCCCTTTAAAATAACTTTTTTACCGTTCCTGCTGCATGAAATAGAAAGGGTTGCAGGAGGCTATTTGCAGCATCTAAGGTAAAACTTTAAGATGACTAAGGTGTAGACTGTCCCTTTAAGTCTGGGCAACACTGATGTACAGAATTACCAAAAACAACCGACCTCTTAAAAAAAAAAATGAATTTGCATATAACGTTGAATATAGATTTGTAAGGATTTAAATTGTCCTGCATAGGTTTGACATATTTTTACTTATACAGCTATGATCACTATATGTACGTACAGAATGATAAACATACTTTCCCTCCCAATTCAGCAACAATTCTTTTGTTTGCATCCCCAATCCCACTCATTGCTCACACACAAAAATATTACACAAATCGTACAATTTTTATAAGAATGCAAGAGCTTTTTATATAGCAGGAATGGCAAAAACATTTTAACAAGGTAAGTGTTGCTTACATAGTATTAGTACTTACCTTAACGACCAATTTATTAGCCTTCATGACAACAAAATGGAATAAAAAATCTGCAAAAAAAATATCTGATATTAGTATCTGATTGCAAATAAGTTTAAAAGAAAATATGTCTTTATACAACAAAAATATAGGAATAAAACTGAAACCTCTATAAGCAGAGTTGGAAAGTTTCACAAGCAGTGGACAAGTGATAAATTAGGCTTTTGCCTGTAAGTAACATTTAATGGACTAATAATTTTTTTGTCTCAGGGCTTTTTACCTTTTTTATCCAACTGCTAACCTATAGTGATCTTTTTCTTTTGTGATTCAGATAGACCATGCAATTTTTTTTTTTTTTTTAATTTTTTTTAATTTTTATTGAGATATCATTCGGGGGTACAGAAAGGAAAAAAACAGGGAACATCAGTTATTATCACATTGATTACACAGTAATAAGGGGAAGGAGCCAATTCATCATACGGTATTAGAGACCAATACACTAAATTCTAATAAACCATTACACAAAAAGGAAGTTGGTATTTTAAAAACACAAAACAATCAGTAAGAAAAACAACAAGAAAGAAGAAGAAAAAAAAAAAAAAAAAAAAACAAGAAAAGAATGACCTCTAAATCTTGGTGTCAAAGTAAATTAACCTTGCTAATACCCTAGAGCCTCCTAGAGTGGTCAATCAGCCAGAACCCAGAGTAACGGGGGGACTGAGGGAGAAGTAGAGAGCAATAAAAAAAAAAAAACGCCTAAAATACACAGATGGCGAAGATCTCTAAAAAAAAAAAAAAAAAAAATTTATACTTTCCAACTAGATGGGAATAATCCAAGTTCCAAATGCTGGGTAAACCAGCTAGAATCCCTTAGTGGGGCAATTAACTGTAGTTGTGCATCTAAAGGGAGAGTTATAATTACTTTTTCCCATTTAACAAAAAATCTTTGAATTGACTTATCACTAAAGTCTCTTAAATTAAATTGTTCCATCGTAATCTGGTTGTGCATTTTATTTAAAAACTCCTTAAATTTAGGTTCCCGGGAGGACTTCCAGTTCCTGAGGATGACATTGCGTCCCACTAGAATTATTGTGTTTATAAGTCTCACATTCGAATAGGGTTCCTCATGGTTTAACAGGAAGAAAATATATCTCGGCTCCAGAGTGAAATTACAAGCCTCCACTTTATTCAGCCAGAAACATACTTTACTCCAGAACTGCATTGCTTTGGGGCAACTCCAAAAGCAGTGCATTTCATCTGCTTCCCTAGCATTACATTTGGGGCAGTTAACTTCCTTTTTATACCATTTTGACATTTTATCTGGTGTAATATATAGTAGATTGATTAACTTAAAGGGACACTGTAACCAAAATTTTTCTTTCGTCATTCAGATTGAGCATGCAATTTTAAGCAACTTTCTAATTTACTCCTATTATCAAATTTTCTTCATTCTCTTGGTATCTTTATTTGAAATGCAAGAATGTAAGTTTAGATGCCGGCCCATTTTTGGTGAACAACCTGGGTTGTCCTTGCTGATTGGTGGATAAATTCATCCACCAATAAAAAATTGCTGTCCAGAGTACTGAAACCAAAAAAAAGCTTAGATGCCTTCTTTTTCAAATAATGATAACAAGAGAACGAAGAAAAATTGATAATAGGAGTAAATTAGAAAGTTGCTTAAAATTGCATGCTCTTTCTGAATTACAAAAGAAAGAATTTGGGTTCAGTGTCCCTTTAAAGTGAGATTCTCTCCAGTCTATAAAAACTTGTGTTTGATCGACTAGTTTAAAACTTTGGAGAATATGTCCTTTAGTGATTTTTAGGGATTTATCCCATTTCCTCTCTAAATCATTAATATGTATCAATCCATGATGTTTAATAAGCATATTATAGGGGATTGAGATGGAAACTTTCCCAGCATGGTATAGTCTAATCACATCTTCTAATTCCCCCAATAAGGGTCTAGAATCATCATCTGCACGTAAAGTCGCGATCCAATGCTGTACCTGGAGATACGCATAGAAGGAAGTTTTTGCTATGTTAAAACTGGTTCTTAACTCTGCAAATGTCTTAATCGTTAAAGATTCGTTTACGCAAATATCTTTTACATTTTGGAGGCCATTCCTGGCCCATGTAGAAAAAACTTTATATGTAATCCCCGGGAGAAAAGCCGGGTTTCCTACTAAAGGAAGAAATTCGGATCTACGAAAATTGATATGCATCTCAGAGCAGAGTTTCTGCCATGCCAGAATTATATACTTAAAAGTATACAAATGTGACACATTGACTGGTAAACTCACAGCTGGAATATGTATCAATGCTTTGAGTGAAAATGGTGTTACCAATTGTGTTTCTAATTCAAAAAAGGAGACATGTTCTTTTTCTGTTATCCAATCTAATACGAATTTGGTAAGTGCAACATAATTATAAAACTGAAGGTTAGGCAACGCCAAGCCACCATGTGCTTTTAAGAAGGAAAGTTTGACCAATGATATCCTAGCTTTCTTCCCATGCCATATGAATCTAGTAAATAACATTTGTACAAATTTTAAATCCTTTTTCCTAATCAGAAGAGGCAAATTCTGTAATAAATACAGTAATTTTGGGAATAGAATTGTTTTAATTAGCATTACACAAGCAGAGAGAGAGATGGGAAGATTATGCCAAGCTAATAGTTTCTGTTCAAACAAATCTATAAATTTCCGGAAATTTAAATCATACCATAATGAAGGGTTATTGCTTAATATGATACCTAAATACTTAATTTCTTGTACCTCTTTAAAAGGATGTAGGATGTGGTTCTTAGGTTTGTAAATCCAAAGCAGTTCTGATTTCCCCCAATTAATTTTATACCCTGAAATTGAACTAAATATTTCAATAATCTTTAACAATTGGGTTATAGCTTGTTTAGTGTTGCTTAAATAAAGCAGGATATCATCTGCGAATAGTGATGTCACAAAATTCTTATCCCCCATCTTGATTCCTATTAATTATTTTCTTAATAATATTGCCAATGGCTCTAAAGATAAATTAAACAGTAGGGGGGAGAGAGGGCAACCCTGACGTGTACCTCGTTGGAGAGTGAAACTCTCAGATATCTCCCCATTAATAATAATAGCAGATATTGGGTTCTGATATAATGAGCCTATAAAATCATAGAAATTCCCTATAAGACCAAATCCTTTAAGCACATTAAACAAATGGTCCCAAACTATGCAGTCGAACGCCTTCTCGGCGTCGACCGTAAGCAGGGCTAGGTCGATACTATGATGCAACTTTTTTTTAATTGATCTATTCCAAAAATGATCAATAACCAGCATCGCTTTTCGAAGGTTTTTCACTGAGTTTCTTCCAACCATGAAGCCTGCCTGGTCCGGATGTATTAATGGCTCCAGGATATGCTTGAGCCTATTTGAGATGATGGCCATTAGAAGCTTATATTCTTGGTTTAGCAAAGATATAGGCCTATAGGAAGACAATATTTCTGGGTTTTTATCCTTTTTTAAGATCAACGCCACATTCGACGCTGAAAAGAACCTCGATCGCAATTGGTTTTTGATGTAATACTCATTGAAAAGGAGCGCTAGTGTAGGCAGAATTTGATCGTGTAGGAGTTTATAAAACTTGGATGGGAGAGCATCCGGACCTGGTGTCTTATTGGACTTGGCCTGTTTAATTGCATCTGAAATTTCACGTAATGAAATAGGTTCATTCAACCGGCTCAAGTCCTGGGGATCTATTTTAGGTAACTCTATACCTTTCCAGAATTATTTTTTATTCTCTAAATTAACTACTCCTTCCGAGTAAACCTCTTGAAAATATTTAACAAACTCACTTCTTATTTCAGAAATATTGGTGATTCTTCTGTCCCCAATCTTAATTGTAGCTATAAAGTTCTTCTGCGACCAACCTTTGGATAATTTTGCTAGATATTTTGCCGAATTGCCATAGTGACCTCTAAATCTAGCTTTTTGCTTTTGGATTTCTAATGCTAATCCTTGTTTCAGGAACAGATCTCTCTCTACTCGAGCAGCATTATAATTAGCCCAGGAAATCTGGTTTGGATAGTTTAAATATTTCTTATAAGCATTTTTAACCTGATTCGCTAATTGTTCTTCCCTATTTTTTTTTCTTCCATTTGCATAGATACGCTTTGATCTTGCCCCTCAAAACTGCTTTCGCAGTTTCCCACAAAATTTCTGGTTTATCGCCGTATGCAGCATTAATCTGATAAAATTCTTTCCAACTGGCTTGTAACCAGTTCTTAAATTTGGAATTATTAGCTAAATATTGAGGGGAAAAAAAAACGTAAATTATATGCGCCTGGCGAGCGCAATGCATTAATTTCTAAAGTGATAATTGCATGATCAGAGATGACAATCTCACCTATATCTGTTTTAATCTCTAAACCGAACATATTATTAGATATTAAGAAACAATCTATTCGTGAGAAAGATTTGAATGTCTTCGACTCACAGGTATACTCTTTACTGTCAGGGTGTTGCAGTCTCCATACATCTTTAAGAGCAAGCTTGTAACCAAAATTCTGTAAAACCTTCGCTTCCCTGTTATGTCTAGACCTTTGCATGGAGTTTGACCTATCTAAACTAGGAGTGGATGTCATGTTGAGATCTCCAGCCAATATAATATTCTTCCCTAAAAAAGGAAGTAATTGCAGGCTCAACTTCTCCCAGAATCCTCTATCCAAGGAGTTTGGACCATACACATTGCACAAAATAAAATGACACTTATTAATCAAGATTTCCAAAATCTGAAATCTTCCTTCTATGTCTAATACCTGGGATATAATCTGATAGGAGAGTTGTTTATTGAACAATATGGCCACTCCTCTTTTCCTTTTCTCATACATTGTTGCGGATACCAGACCATGCAATTTTAAGCAACTTTCTAATTTAGTCCTATTATCAATTTTGTTGCATTCTCTTGCTATCTTTATTTGAAAAGCAAGAATGTAAGTTTAGAAGCCTGCCCATTTTTGGTTCACAACCTGGGTTGTGCTTGCTGTTTGGTGGCTAAATGCACCCACCATTAAACAAGTGCTGTCCACCGAAAATTGGCTGGCTACTTAGCTTACTGTAGATGCCTTCTTTTTCGAATAAAGATAGCAAGAGAACAAAGAAAAATTGATAATAGGAATAAATTAGAAAGTTTCTTAAAAGTGCATGCTCTATCTGAATCGTGAAAGAAAACATGTGGATTTAGTGTCCCTTTAACTGTGTTTATAGCCAAATTACATATAAGTAAATCAAAAGGGTCTTTCAATAATTAAAAACTACCACAATTGTAACAAACGTTTAATAAGCATCAGTTGTCATGTCTATGTTCCTTGCCTGCCAATCATGTATTTGTTTCTTGTGTGAGACAAACTATTATTCATATGGTCTAGAGAAAATATAAATGAAGCAAAATATAACAATGTGATGCACCAAAATGGAAATTCTGGACCGAAACCGTAAATCCAGAATGCACTTGGCCGAAAACTGAAACCGAAAATGTCTTGTTTTTCCCTCAAAATTATTTTAAAGCATTTTTTTTACATAATTAGACTATTTAATGAATTAATCGGAATTGAAAAACTGCAAGCCAATAAAATAAAATAAACACTTTTATTGAAAGTAACACATTAAATGGGACAAAAAATATCTTAAAACAATAATATGATACACAATAATTTTACAAAAAAAAAAAAAAAGGCAAAAAAAAAAATGAACAGAAAAAAATTATAATGCCATTTTCGGCCAAAATGTTTCTGCAACCGAAATTGTGGTGCATCCCTACTTAAAACAATATTAAATATCAATATACTGTATTATCCTTTATTTAGTTCTGTGTAACAGTTTTAATAGTTTTTTTCTTTTACCAATTATCCAAATAAGTATAGTCCTAGAAAACAGTAAGTCAAGTAATGAACTTAAACAGCAGCTCTAGGCTAGCATCAAATCTGAAATATGCTACACAATAATGTTACCGAAAATAACAGGCAAAAAAAACAAACAAAGTAACCGAAAATGCAATTTTTCGGACAAACCTTTCTGCGGCCGAAATTTCAGTGCATCCCTACATAACATTATACAGTTGTATGCGAAAGTGTGAGCGCCAGTGACCTAATCACACATCTATAGTGAACTACTATACTAAACATATTCCTGCAGCTTTTGATGCACTATTTGCTCAATGTAAACCAATTAAAAACAAATTAAACAATAAATGTGACATCTAAAAGTTTGAGCACTCATCCAGTTGATGCACTAGTTATTTCTTTGCAAGATCCCAGACCTTAAAGGGATATAAAACCCCAAAAAATTGTGTTGCAATTCAGACAGAATATACCATTTAAAAAAAGTTTCCAATTGACTTCTATTATCAAATTTGCTTTGTTCCCATGATATTCTGTGTGTAAGAGACACCTAGGTAGGCATCTGGAGCACTACATGGTAGGAAATAGTGCTGCCCTCTAGTGTTCTTGCAAATGGATAACATTCCTGCAAAACTGCTGCCCATATAGTGCTCCAGAAAAGGGCTTGCTCCTAATCATACATCCTTGCTTTTCAACAAAAGATACCAAGAGAACAAAGAAAATTGATAATAGAAGTAAATTAGAAAGTTATTTAAAATTGCCTGCTCTATTTGAATCATGAAAGAAAAAAGGTGGGTTTAATATTCTAAATTAACTTGTTAAGCCTTGACCTATACCGAATAGGGACAGTTGTAGAGGTTAATCAAATTCTTTGACTCTTGAGCCCCTCAGGGTGTTGTGTTTACCCTCAACAACCATAGGCTGCTCTGAGCAGCTGACTGAGGATCAGAAAATAAAGATAACTGACTCTTACAAAGCAGAGGATGTTTATAAAAACACATCTTATCCCTTCCTGCTTGCAGTTTCCACTGTCCAAAATGTCATTAAAAAAATGGAAGAGGAATTGTTGAGGTGAAGACAAGATCTGGAAGACCAAAATAAATCTACAATAGAATTTCTTGTAGACATGTAAGTGAAAAAAAACAAAGTACCCATATATCACTGCGAAGGACCTGCAGGACAATTTAGCTGGAACTGAACTAGTCCAAACTGTATTCCAGATACAGCAGTTCACTGAGAATCAGGTGCTTGTGAAAACTAGAGATTCTGCTCAATCCCATATATGATTCAGTGATAGACAATCCACAGCATCATAAAACGTAATCCATCTTTATTAGAAACAGACTAAAAACAATGCAACGTTTCGGGGAAACCCCTTAATCATGCATAACATGTTCATATACAATAGCTTTCTTTTAAACTTTCATTTTCATACCACTTGGCACTGACAGTGGTTTACAGCTCCATCTAGTGGACATTCAATTAATTTTATCTACATACAATTGAAACAAAAACTTTAGCTTACATTAAATACACTTCTATCAAATTTTAATTGATACTGTTATACAGGTGAAACTCGAAAAATTTGAATATCGTGCAAAAGTTCATGTATTTCACTAATGCAACTTAAAAGGTGAAACTAATATATGAGATAGACTCATTACATGAAAAGCAAGATAGTTCAAGCCGTGATTTGTCATAATTGTGATGATTATGGCTTACAGCTCATGAAAACCCCAAATCCACAATCTCAGAAAATTAGAATATTACATGCAATCAATAAAACAAGGATTGTACATAGAACAATATCGGACCTCTGAAAAGTATACGCATGCATACTGTATGTACTCAGTACTTGGTTTGGGCCCCTTTTGCAGCAATTAATGTGGCGTGGCATGGAAGCTATTAGCCTGTGGCACTGCTGAGGTGTTATGGAAGACCAGGATGCTTCAATAGAGGCCTTCAGCTCTTCTGCATTGTTCTGTCTCATGTCTCTCATCTTTCTCTTGGCAATGACCCATAGATTCTCTATGGGGTTCAGGTCAGGCGAGTTTGCTGGCCAATCAAGCACAGTAATCCCACAGTCATTGAACCAGGTTTTGGTGCTTTTGGCAGTGTGGGCAGGTGCCAAGTCCTGCTGGAAAATGAAGTCAGCATCCCCATAGAGCTTGTCTGAGGAAGGAAGCATGAAGTGCTCCAAAATCTCCTGGTAGACGGCTGCGTTGACCCTGGACTTAGTGAAGCACAGTGGACCAACACCAGCAGATGACATGACTCCCCAAATCAACACAGACTGTGGAAACTTCACACTGGACTTCAAGCATCTTGCAGTGTGTGCCTCTCCATTCTTCCTCCATACTCTGGGTCCTTGGTTTCCAAATGAGATGCAAAATTTGCTCTAATCAGAAAAGAGGACTTTGGACCACTGAGCAACAGACCAGGTGTGTTTTTCTTTAGCCCAGGTAAGACGCTTCTAACGTTGTTTGTTGTTCAGGAGTGGCTTGAATACAACATTTGAAGCCCATGTCCAGGATCCATCTGTGTGGTGGCTCTTGATGTACTGACTCCAGCCTCAGTCCACTCCTTGTGAAAGTCCCCAACACTTTTGAATGGCCTTTTCCTGACAATCCTCTCCAGGCTGCGGTCATCCCTGCTGCTTGTGCACCTTTTTCTTCCACACTTTTCCCTTCCACATAACTTTCTATTAATGTACTTTGATACAGCACTTTAGGAACATCCAACTTCTTTTACAATTACCTTTTGAGGCTTTCCCTCCATATAAAGGTTGTCAATGACGGTTTTCTGCACAACTAGAATATTGCACCTTTTCACAATATTCTAATTTTCTGAGATTGTGGATTTGGGGTTTTCATGAGCTGTAAACCATAATCATCACAATTATAACAAATCACAGCTTGAACTATCTTGCTTTGCATGTAATGAGTCTCTCTCATATATTAGTTTAATCTTTTAAGTTGCATTAGTGAAATAAATTAACTTTTGCACAATATTCAAATTTTTCGAGTTTCACCTGTACATTATACAATGCACTAATAGTATATCTAAATGTTTCAAAATACCACTTTATAATTTATATATTTCTCATTAACTGATTTAACTAAGTTAAGTAAAGGAATTGTCATGATCGCTTCCGTTCATCGCCGTGTCGCCGCGGCTCCCGGAACTTCTCTGTGTCTCTGACGTCATGTTGCTTAGCAACATGACGCTTTCTCTCACACCCCTCTGATGACGGTTACGCTCCTGCCCTTTAAATCTCGGCGGGAGATCTGAATCTGGGCCCGTTTGTTTGTTTCCCTGGATTGTGAGTACCATATCAGTTTTGTTCTTCTGTGTACCGACTTCTGCCTGCCTGACCAAGCCTCTTGCCTAATCCCTACTTGCTGATATTTGGACATTGACTTCTGCCTGCCTGACCTTGCCTGTAGCTTTTACCCCTTTTGCTGATTCTTGGATGCCGACTTCTGCTTGCCTGACCTTGTCTTTTGCCTATACCTTTTGCTGATATTTTGATGCCGACTTCTGCCTGCCTGACCTTGCTTTTGCCTTTACCTTTAAAACTATTCTTTGATAAACAAGACCTGCTTAAAGGGACATTTTACTTTTACAAGCTGCAAAAGAGAACTTTGCCTTTCTGTTTGTTATACACCTGCTTAAAAGGGACATTTACTTTTACAAGCTGCAAAAGAGAACCTTGCCTTTCTGTTTGTTATACACCTGCTTAAAAGGGACATTTACTTTTACAAGCTGCAAAAGAGAACTTTGCCTTTCTGTTTGTTATACACCTGCTTAAAAGGGACATTTACTTTTACAAGCTGCAAAAGAGAACTTTGCCTTTCTGTTTGTTATACACCTGCTTAAAAGGGACATTTACTTTTACAAGCTGCAAAAGAGAACTTTGCCTTTCTGTTTGTTATAAACCTGCTTAAAGGGACATTATACTTTTACAAGCTGCAAAAGAGAACTATTCCTTTGTTTTACAAGCCTGCTAAAGAGGACCTTTTTCAGAAGCTTCAAGTAAGAGCATTTCCTTTTTGTTCTTTGTACTACTTAAAGGGACGTTTTATCCTTTGTGGCTTTCCTGCATTCTGGAACAATATTCATTTTTGTTATCTTCTAATCTGCTTCCTGAGTGGGTCACGTCCTGGATATTTCTCAGTGTGCTAGCGTGTGCTTTCAATTCACGCTAGCAGTTGGGTTACATCCCGGATTGATTCCAGAGCGGCTGACATTACAAACGGGCATAAAAATGGATCCCACTGAATTATCTATGGCCGTGGCTCACCAGGGACAGCTCTTGGGTTCTCATGCCACTCACTTGCAGTCTCTGGACACTAAACTTGATCAAATTACTGCTCTATTACAAAATTTGGTTGCTACCGCACCTCCCAATCCTAATCCCAATCCAAATCCGATTGAGGCATTACCTCCTCCGATTCCTAACAATCAGTCTCAGGTACAACTAAGTCCCAGGATTCCTCTTCCGGATAAATATGATGGGAATCCTGAAGAATGTAGAGGCTTTTTGAATCAATGCCGTCTTCATTTCCGAAATAGCCCTACTCTCTTTGCTACTGCCTCTTCTAGAATCACGTTTCTTATTTCCTTAATGAAAGGAAAAGCCTTGGCTTGGGTGTCACCTTTGCTAGAAAAGAATGATCCTATACTGTTGGATGTTGATACATTTCTATCTACATTCTCAAACGTATTCGATAAACCTGGAAGGTCATCCGCTGCTGAAGCTACTCTCCTGGATTTACGTCAAGGAAATCAACCAGTCTCTCAATATGCAATTGAGTTCCGCACCCTTGCCTCTGAAACCACTTGGAATCAGGGAGCACTCAGAGCCGCTTTCCGTAAAGGACTTTCTGAGCGTCTCAAGGATGAATTGGTGTATCGTGAACTTCCAGAGTCCTTAGAAGCCTTAATAAATCTCTGTATCAGTCTCGACGCCAGGTTTCGTGAACGCCAACAAGAAAAGGATAGAACACAGAGGACTTCCACTCGAACTCCTTTTCGTTTAGCTCCTCGTTTTTCTAATCCAGTCACTCCAGCCTCTCCTACTACTGATCAGGCTGAACCCATGGAAGTAGGAAGTATAAAATTAACTGAGACTGAACGCTTGAGAAGACGGACTCTTGGCTTATGTCTGTACTGTGGCCTTAAAGGACATTTATTAAGGGATTGTCCTACTAGGCCAGTAAAAGCCAGGGCTTAACTCTAGTCCAGGGAACTGAGTTAAGCCAAAATAGTGGTCATTCCCTATACAAGAAACTCTTTGTTCCAGTAACTCTTCTAATTGGACATAAGAAGATCTATACCCAAGCTCTAATTGATTCTGGTGCTGGAGGTGTGTTCATTGACTCTACATTTGTTTCTACTCATTCTATACCCTTACTAAAGAAGGAGTATTCCATTTCAGTCTCTACGGTCAGTGGAGATCCTTTGGGTTCTGGATACATTCAGTTTTCTACTCAACCCTTAATCCTCACCGTAGGAATACTTCATTCTGAGACAATTTGTTTCGATGTCATTCCCACTCCGCAATTTCCCATTATCTTGGGATTACCCTGGCTCCAGATTCACAATCCCATTTTTTCTTGGACTTTCGGTGAACTCACTTCCTGGGGATCTACATGCCAGACTAAATGTCTTCAAAAGATTACTAAGTTACCACTCACTATTGCTCTCACAGTTGAAACTCCAGAATCCTTACCTATGCATTACCATGACTTTGTGGATGTCTTCTCCAAAAAAGAAGCTGAACGTCTTCCTCCTCATCGCCCTTTTGATTGTCCCATTGACCTCCTTCCTGGGGCTGCCTATCCTCGAGGCAAGACATATCCACTTTCTAAACCAGAAAACATGGCTCTGGAAGAATATATAAAAGACAATCTAGCTAGAGGATTTATTCGACCCTACTCTTCCCCTGTAGGGGCTGGTTTCTTTTTTGTGGGAAAAAAGGATGGCGGATTAAGACCCTGTATTGATTATCGTGGATTGAATCAGATTACCATCAAGAACAGTTATCCTCTGCCCCTTATTCCTGAACTTTTTACTTATCTTCAGGGAGCCACCATTTTCCCCAAACTCGACCTACGTGGTGCATACAACTTGATCCGTATACGCAAAGGAGATGAGTGGAAGACTGCCTTTAACACTCGATTTGGGCATTATGAATATTTGGTCATGCCCTTTGGGCTATGCAATGCTCCGGCGGTTTTCCAGCATTTTGTAAATGAGATCTTTCGTGATTTTTTGAATATTTTTGTTATCATATACCTGGACGACATCTTAATTTTTTCTCAGAACCACCAAGATCATGTGCACCACGTCAAGAAAGTACTTCAACGTCTAAGAGAATTCCATCTGTTTGCTAAACTGGAGAAATGTTCTTTCCATCAAAAATCCATACCCTTTCTGGGTTATGTAATATCGGCAGCTGGATTCGAAATGGACCCTACTAAACTTTCTGCCATTTTGGATTGGCCTAGACCTGATTCTTTGAAGGCTTTACAACGTTTCCTAGGCTTCGCCAATTATTACAGAAAGTTCATCAAGAATTTTGCTACTATTACTTCTCCTCTTACTTCTCTCACAAGAAAAGGACAAAACTGTAAAGTATGGCCGTCTGAGGCTATAGAAGCTTTTGAATCTCTCAAAGAAGCTTTTTCCTCAGCTCCTATCCTTCGTCATCCAAATCCTGAGTTTCAATTTATTCTGGAGGTGGATGCTTCCTCTGTTGCTGCTGGAGCTGTTCTGTCTCAACGAATACCAGAGACTGGAAGGATTCATCCTGTTGCTTTTTTCTCTAAAAAATTCACTCCTTCCGAATTTAACTATGACGTAGGGAATAAAGAGTTGCTTGCCATCAAGATGGCATTGGATGAATGGAGACATTGGCTGGAGGGTACTTCTTTGCCATTTACTATACTTACTGATCATAAGAACCTTCTGTATCTCCAAACAGCCAAACGACTAAATTCCAGGCAAGCACGCTGGTCTTTATTCTTCTCTCGGTTTCACTATAATTTGTCTTACATACCTGGTTCAAAAAATATTAAAGCAGACGCACTTTCCAGACAATTTCAAGATACCCCAGTTCCTGAGTCTGGTACCATTCTCCAACCTCATGAAGTCATTGCCCAGTTAACAACTTCTTGGTTACAAGAATTACAGTCCGCTCAAGAGCATCTTCCTTTGTCCTGTAAACCTCCCGATGGTTTACTCTTTGTTCCTGAACGCCTTCGTTCCAAGATTTTATTTTGGGCTCATGATAGTCCCCTTTCTGGACATCCTGGCATCAGTATTACCACTCGAAACCTCAAACAACATGTCTGGTGGCCTACACTCTCTCAAGATGTGAAGGATTACGTCTCAGTATGTACACAATGTGCCATGAACAAAACTCCACGCCAACTTCCTTCAGGATTACTCCAACCATTGCCTATGCCTCACCAGCCTTGGACTCATGTATCCATGGACTTTATTACCGATCTTCCTTTGTCCACTGGGAACAATACTATCTGGGTGGTGGTCGACAGGTTCACTAAGACGGCTCATTTTGTACCCTTGCCAGGATTACCATCTGCCAAAAGACTCTCTGAACTTTTTATTCTTCATATTGTAAGAATACATGGATTTCCTCTAGATATTGTTTCAGATAGAGGGGTACAATTCGTTTCTCGATTTTGGAGGTCACTTTGTAAACATTTTGGTACTACTATATCTCTCTCTACTTCTCACCACCCACAATCGAATGGTCAGACTGAAAGAGTAAACCAGTGTCTTGAAACATATCTTAGACATTATGTGGATCATTATCATTCTAACTGGACTTCTTACCTTCCTTTGGCTGAATTGGCCCATAATGCCCGGTACAATTCCTCCCTTCAGACTTCTCCTTTTCATGCAGCTTACGGATATCAGCCTAGGACATTCCCTTTGCATACTTCCTCCACAGTGAATCCTGCTTCTGATCTTACAGCCCGAAGATTAACTCGACATTGGCAGAAGATACATTGTATTCTTTCTGTCACTTCTAGACGTTACAAGTTCTTTTCGGATCTTCGACGGAAGAAGGCTCCCAAATATCGCCCTGGTGATAAAGTTTGGATTTCCTCTCGATTTCTTCGCCTGAAACAACCTTCTAACAAATTGGGACCACGATATGTGGGTCCTTTCCGAATACTGGGTCAGGTATGTTCCACTGCTTATCGGGTAGCTTTACCCAAGTCTCTCAAAGTCCATCCGGTATTCCATGTTTCTCTTTTAAAACCTGTGATGACTAACAGGTATTCTAAGCCTTTTTCTAAACCTCCACCGTTATTGGTGCATGGACATCCTGAGTTTGAGATCAGCCATATTCTAGATTCCAAATTGCGGGGCAAGAAATTGTATTATCTCATTCATTGGAAGGGTTATCCAGTCACGGAACGTTCTTGGGAACCTGCTCATCAAGTAAATGCTCCTATATTGGTCAAGACCTTCCACAAGACTCATCCTGATAGACCTGGTCCTGTCCCCCGGAGGGGTCCTTGAGGAGGGGGTGCTGTCATGATCGCTTCCGTTCATCGCCGTGTCGCCGCGGCTCCCGGAACTTCTCTGTGTCTCTGACGTCATGTTGCTTAGCAACATGACGCTTTCTCTCACACCCCTCTGATGACGGTTACGCTCCTGCCCTTTAAATCTCGGCGGGAGATCTGAATCTGGGCCCGTTTGTTTGTTTCCCTGGATTGTGAGTACCATATCAGTTTTGTTCTTCTGTGTACCTACTTCTGCCTGCCTGACCTAGCCTCTTGCCTAATCCCTACTTGCTGATATTTGGACATTGACTTCTGCCTGCCTGACCTTGCCTGTAGCTTTTACCCCTTTTGCTGATTCTTGGATGCCGACTTCTGCTTGCCTGACCTTGTCTTTTGCCTATACCTTTTGCTGATATTTTGATGCCGACTTCTGCCTGCCTGACCTTGCTTTTGCCTTTACCTTTAAAACTATTCTTTGATAAACAAGACCTGCTTAAAGGGACATTTTACTTTTACAAGCTGCAAAAGAGAACTTTGCCTTTCTGTTTGTTATACACCTGCTTAAAAGGGACATTTACTTTTACAAGCTGCAAAAGAGAACCTTGCCTTTCTGTTTGTTATACACCTGCTTAAAAGGGACATTTACTTTTACAAGCTGCAAAAGAGAACTTTGCCTTTCTGTTTGTTATACACCTGCTTAAAAGGGACATTTACTTTTACAAGCTGCAAAAGAGAACTTTGCCTTTCTGTTTGTTATACACCTGCTTAAAAGGGACATTTACTTTTACAAGCTGCAAAAGAGAACTTTGCCTTTCTGTTTGTTATAAACCTGCTTAAAGGGACATTATACTTTTACAAGCTGCAAAAGAGAACTATTCCTTTGTTTTACAAGCCTGCTAAAGAGGACCTTTTTCAGAAGCTTCAAGTAAGAGCATTTCCTTTTTGTTCTTTGTACTACTTAAAGGGACGTTTTATCCTTTGTGGCTTTCCTGCATTCTGGAACAATATTCATTTTTGTTATCTTCTAATCTGCTTCCTGAGTGGGTCACGTCCTGGATATTTCTCAGTGTGCTAGCGTGTGCTTTCAATTCACGCTAGCAGTTGGGTTACATCCCGGATTGATTCCAGAGCGGCTGACAGGAATATTGTCCAATCATAATCCCTATTAAGGCCGTTGGGGATCATGGAATCTAATTTATGAATCCAGAACATTTCCTTCTGTTTTAACAACCTTTCGCTGTTTGTTCCATTTCTTTGTGGCTGTATACAGTCAATTACCTGCCACTGCACCTAGCTTATCTGATGCCCTTTCTCTAAGATATGATTTGACACAGGGGCTTCTGAATGTTTACATCTGATATTAGAGGGATGCTGGCTCATCCTGTCACTTAGATAAGGGAACAGGGACATTTAATAAAATATATTACATAAGATGATTCACATCTATAAAACACATTTATTTTATATTTCTTGACACTATGAGGGTGGGAAAAAATGCTTCTCCTTTTATCATAAAACTGCAACTCATGCAGCCCAAACAGGGATATCATCCTGCTGTTCTCTTTATTAAGTGGGTTTATTTCTTATTTGGGCCTACATCTGTTCTTATGGAGACCCTTACGGCTTTTGTGTCAGAATTAAATTCGGCTGTAAGGGGATTAGAATGTTCTGTCACATACAGTGAAGAGTCCTTTTCCTTTTTGGACACTAGAATATACAAAAGAGGCAATCGTCTCATAGTTGATGTTTACACAAAAGAGACAGATAGAAACACATTATTAGATTATAACAGCTTTCATCCTAAGAGGCTAATAGAGTCTTCACCTAAAAGTCAACTTTTAAGGGTCAAGAGAATAACAGTGAGCGAAGAAAGTACATTAGAGAAAAGACTAAGTGAAATGGAACTAAAGTTTGTTCAGAGGGGATATCCAACAGAATTGTTAAAATGACATATAGCAGATATAAAGAGTGACTTGCCCTCTAGGGCCAAGAAGGATAAGATGGTGCTTGTTACACCAGAGGTCGAAAAAATCTGTTTAAAATTTAGGAGCCAGTAAGAATATTTAGTAGCCAGACAGTGGTATTTGAATGTACATATATGGAGATAAACGCAAAAAGTTAGGAGCCAGGGGTAAAATTCTAGGAGTCAGTGGCTCCCTGGCTCCTGGGTTTGTTGAGCCTTGTGTTACACAATATAGTCCCCTTAGTGATAGTCTATAGGATTATGCGTAAACACTGGCATGTGCTGAGAGCATTTTTCAGAGCCGTCCCCTGACTGTCTATAGAAGAGTAAAGAATCTTTGTGATCATCTTATAAGAACAGATGTAGGCCCAAAAAAGAAAGACACTCAAACCAACATAATAAAGAGAAAAACATGATGTCATTCCTGCTACATGAGTTGCAGTTCCATGATAAAAAGAGAAACATTTTGAGACCCCCATAGTGGCAAGAAATATAAAATAAATGGGTTTTATAGATGTGAATCATCTTATGTCATTTATTTAAATAAATGTCCCTGATTCCTTATCTAAATAGGGGAGACGACCTGTAAGGTAATGGAGAGGATGAGCCAGCATCGCTCTAATATCAGATGTAAAAAAAAGTCCCTGTGTCAAATCATTTCTTAGAGAAAGGGCATCAGATAAGCCAGGTGCGGTGGCAGGTAATTGGCTGTATACAGTCACAAAAAAATTTAACAAACAGAAAGGTTGTTAAAACGGAAGGAAATGTTCTGGATTCATAAATTAGATTCCATGATCCCCGAAGGCCTTAACCCCTTAATGACCGGACCATTTTTCAATTTTCTTACCCTTAATGACAATGGCTATTTTTACATTTCTGCAGTGTTTGTGTTTAGCTGTAATTTTCCTCTTACTCATTTACTGTACCCACACATATTATATACCGTTTTTCTCGCCATTAAATGGACTTTCTAAAGATACCATTATTTTCATCATATCTTATAATTTACTAAAAAAAAAATAATAAAATATGAGGAAAAAATGGAAAAAAACACACTTTTTCTAACTTTGACCCCCAAAATCTGTTACACATCTACAATCACCAAAAAACACCCATGCTAAATAGTTTCTAAATTTTGTCCTGAGTTTAGAAATACCCAATGTTTACATGTTCTTAGCTTTTTTTGCAAGTTATAGGGCCATAAATACAAGTAGCACTTCGCTATTTCCAAACCACTTTTTTTCAAAATTAGCGCTAGTTACATTGGAACCCTGATATCTGTCAGGAATACCTGAATATCCCTTGACATGTATATATTTTTTGTTAGAAGACAACCCAAAGTATTGATCTAGGCACATTTTGGTATATTTTATTCCACCATTTCACCGCCAAATGCGAGCAAATAAAAAAAAAACTTTACATTTTTCACAATTTTAGGTTTCTCACTGAAATTATTTACAAACAGCTTGTGCTATTATGGCACAAATTGTTGTAAAAGCTTCTTTGGGATCCCCTTTGTTCAGAAATAGCAGACTTATATGGCTTTGGCATTGCTTTTTTGTAATTAGAAGGCCGCTAAATGCTGCTGCGCACCACACGTAAATTATGCCCAGCAGTGAAGGGGTTAATTAGGTAGGTTGTAGGGAGCTTGCAGGGTTAATTTTAGCTTTAGGGTAGAGATCAGCCTCCCATCTGACACATCCCACCCCCTGATCCCTCCCAAACAGCTCTCTTCCCTCCCCCACCCCACAAATGTCCCCGCCATCTTAAGTACTAGCAGAAAGTCTGCCAGTACTAAATAAAAGGAGTTTTTTTTTTTTTTTTATAAAAAAAATAAAATATTTTAGCTGTGATGGACTCCTGCCTTAGCCCCAACCTCCATGATCCCCCCCCCCAGCTCTCTAACCCTCTCCCCTATCTAATTGCGGCCATCTTGGGTACTGGCAGCTGTCTGCCAGTACCCAATTTGCACAAAAACAAAAGTATTTTTTGGGGGGTTTTCTGTAGTGTAGCAGCCCCCCACAATACCCCTACCCCCCTCCCAGATCCTTTTATATGATTAAAAAAAAAAAAATCTTTTTCCCCCTCTTCCCTCATTGGTGTCAGTGGCCAGCTAATGCGCGCGCAAGCGCGCCCCCCGCACGCTCCCGGCACCCGGCGTGCACATTGCACTTCTAGGAACCGGATGCCGGGTAGCGATGGGCCGCCCACCCACCTCCCTGTTGCGCTCCCACCCACCAACGAACTACCGGTGCAGAGAGGGCCACAGAGTGGCCCTCTCTGCATCGGAGTCTTCTAAAAAGGTATTGCAGGATGCCTCCATATGGAGGCATCACTGCAATACCCTGAGAGCTGCTGGAAGCGATTGCGATCGCTTCCAGCACTCTCCTAGACAACTGACGTACCAGGTACGTCCATTGTCATTAAAGTGAAGGTAAAGTCAAACGCCTTATAACAAATAATTAGAGATATGATGGCAAATAAATATAAGTTTCATTCATCAATTTGTTATAAAACATATATTACCTGTGATATCTAATGTTTATCTGATCTAATCGGCTTTCCGAAAAACAACCCGTACATTTTTCTTTTTTTCTAAATAACCATCACGTGCTTCAGAGATCCAATTGATTTTCTGGCCGTTAGGCAGCCGTCAAATTTCGTCATAAACATTGCGGCTTCAATGCGCATGCGTGGCAATTTCTCCTCCTCAATTTTCAAGCGCGCGCGTCCTCGTTTCGCGCATGTGCATTATAACATTTGGGTTGTAGTCATTGAAGGAGCTGCCGAGGAACTCAGACGGCAACATTTGTTTCGCTCAGATTACCCACATTCCATAAATGATGCGCATGCGCGGTTAATCCGTGCTCGATGTGCACGAGTATGCGAAACACGTATAGAGCGGGTGGGACCGCTCTATACGTCAGAGTGTCATAAACCAGGAAATGGAGCGTGGGAGGAGATTATTCAAGGAACGGTAGGAAAAATAAAGTTATAATTAGAACAAAATAGATAATGTTATTTAAAAAAAAACCCTAGCGACTGCATTTGGGTTATTAACAGGAACATAAAAACGATTGCCGATTAAAAAAACTTTACCTTCACTTTAACTACTTGTTAATGCATGACGTACCTGGTACGTCAGTTGTCATTAAGGGGTTAAAGTATACACCAATTTTAATTTAACTGCATGTAATAGACGCTACTATAAAGAATAATATGCACAGACACTGAAATAAAAATTCAGTGTAAAATATTTTAAAAACTTACTTAGAAGCTCCCAATTTAACACTGTGAGATAAGCCTGGGACACCCACTGAAAAGGGCTGATAGCAGAACCTCCCCCTCCCCTGCATATGAAAAGACCCATTATACAAACAGAAGCAGTCTGAAGTCTGTATACATCTAAAACTTTGGGGCTTGGTTAGGAGTCTCAAAATCAGCACAATGTTATTTAAAAATAAGCAAAACTATACATTTTTACAAAACACACCCAGATGGTCTATATAGCTGGATCATCTACAAAACATTTATGCAAAAAAAATCTAGTGTAAAATGTCCCTTTAATATGGATTATGATTGGACAATATTCCTTTAGTTAAATTATTTAAATAAGTTATTGAAAAAATATAAAACATAAATCATAAAGGGGTATTTTGAAATATTTAAACTATTTATGAGTTGTATAACGTAGAAGGTATGAATTGAAATTTGATAAAAATGTTTTTGTTTTGTTTTAATTGTACAGTATATAGATAAAATGAATTAAATGTCCACTAGATGGAGCTGTAAAACCACTTTCAGTGCCATAAGTTTAAAAGAAAGGTATTGTATGTGAACATGTTATGCAAGATTAAGGGGTTTCTCTGAAATGCTGCATTGCTTTTAGTCTGTTTGTAATAAAGATGGATTAAGTTTTATGGCGCTGTGGACCGTCTATCATTGGAACTGAACTAGTGATGACCACTGTGCAGCAACAGGATTTTATGGAAGGGTAAGTATAAAGAAACCTTACCTGCCATCTCAACACAAAATATAACAACTGACACAGATAAGCCAGAGGCATTTTGGAACCAAGTGCTGTGGCTTGAAGTAAAAATTGATCTCTTCAGCTACATTTACTAAAGACATAATTGGTAACACACAAAAAAAAAAGAACACCCTGGCACACAGGTGATCATAAGGATGGATATAATATGCTTTGGGACTGTGTGGTAGTCAGTGAAGAAATAAAGAAGTTATGTATGCATGTGTGAAACGCGTTTGATTCTTGCAAGTCCATGTACTACTTGAAATTATTTGTCAAAATATAAAGTTATAGATATATATAAAACAACTCAGTAATAGCTGTGTGCAGTTTTTTCCTGTGTTTTGCTCTGACTTAATCTGGCACTAGCTTGTGGCAGCACAGGTTTTCACTGGGACTGTTTAAAGAGACAGTATACACTAATTTTCATATAACTGCATGTAATAGACACTACTATAAAGAATAAGATGCACAGATACTGATATAAAAATCCAGTATAAAACTGTTTAAAAACTTACTTAGAAGCTCTCAGTTTAGCTCTGTTGAAAAGCCCACTGCAAGTGGCAAATAAGACACCCCCCCCTTCTTTTGCATATGAAAAGACCCTTTACACAAACAGGAGCAAGCTGGAGTAGAGGTATCTGGCGGTATTCTCATAAAACTTTGGGGCTTGGTTAGGAGTCTGAAAATCAGAACAATGTTTTTTAAAAATAAGCAAAACTATAAAAAAAACTTAAAAAAAAAAAAACTTTATGGGCTATATAAATAGATCATCTACAAAACATTTATGCTGTTTCCTAGAGCACTTCCTTATTTGGTCAAATACAGTGAAGAAACTGAAGCTGAAAAGAGGTTGAATAATCCAAGACAATGATCCAAAACAAACCTCAAATCTAACCATAAACTACTTCAAGAAACAAAAGATTAAGGAGTTGGAATCTCTGGGTTGATCTCAAGCACGCAGTGCATGCGAGAAAACCTTTAAATATTTCTTACAGTATTCTGTAAGGAACAGTGGATAATGTTCCTAAAATAAAAACAGAAAGACTTAGTTGGCTACAAAAATGCTTTAAGAGGCTGTGATTTCTGCCAACGGTGGTGTCACTAAGTACTGACTTGGAAGGGTGCCTAAACGTTTCAATATGCTACATTTACTTGCAGGATTTTTTCAGTTAAATTAGGCAAATTAATAGTACTTATGCATTCAAATCTGTGGAAATATGTTGAGTTTAAATGTGTTCACTGTATACTTATATACACTTATTCAACACAATATGTTATTTAGTCTCCAAACTTTTGCATACAACTGTAGTTATTGTTGACTCCCAAGGCAGAACATGCTGTGATGTCATCGCAGAAAAGGCAGCATGTCTGCATAAAGAACAGAGCGGCGCCAGTTGAAAAAAAAATTGTGCCTGCACTTTTCATTTCTACCTGTAGGTAATCACTTTTCCTTTTTAGCTCAAGATAAATATTTACTGCGTTCCTCTACACTTTCCTCCACCTTCTTGAACTCCAGTGCAGAGCAGGGTGACAGCACAAAGGGCTCGATTTATCAAACGAAGGCGGGCAGAATCCGTTGGCGGAATTCAGCATTGTACATGAGCGCTATTTTGCGCTCACGTGCAGCACAGCCCCCTGCCGGGCACAGCCAATCACGAGCAGGCAGGAGCTGTCAATCTCCCTGGTCGGACGAGACAGGGGAGATTTAAATGCCCCATCTGAGAGGTAGAGAAGAAGTTAGGAAGCAGCAGTCTGATGACCGCTGCTTGATAAATACTGACTACAGTTTCTCTTGTGAGAACCTGCAGTCATAGGGAGGTGAATGGCTTGAGAAATCAAGCCCTAACCAGAGACGGTAAGACAGGGCTTAACCAATTTCTTCTAAGTCTAGGAGCCAATCAAAAAACTTAGAAGCCAGATTTTTTTTTCTTTAATAAATGGGTGTGTACATCACTGAAGCTTTAAAATAAAGCATAACAGTGAGTTAGAGAGAGGCCAATCACTGAAGGGCACTCTCAGGTTTAGAAACAATTATGCTTTATTTCCTCAATGTTTAAAACATCAAATTTGTTGACGTTTCGACTTGTACATAAGCATTTATCATTAATGGAGACTAAATATAATTTTTTTCCATGGGAAAGCATCTTTAATTTTAAGACTTATATAAAAACTATCATGTACACCCCACAGATTATAAATTGTACAGGATTTATATAAAACTATTATGTACATATAAAATAAAGTAAGTAAGAGATCAATACTTTCTGCCACTGCAAAATATGAGTCTGCCAATATCAATACCCAGCAGGTAATTGTATTAATAAAAATAAAAACACAAAAAATGTATATTTCCAACTTATATTTGTACATGCATGAAATTGGTCATAACATTTAACATTTTGCTTGCACAATAGTTCCAAAAAAATACTTATTTTAAACTGTCAAAATTAAAGCGTTTTACCTAACTGGCCCTGTTCACATCACCAAACTTCCAGGAATTAGAAACGTTTCCTACTTATATGTCAGCCACACGCCACCCAGTGGTGAGAATCCTGTATTACACAACATAATCAGCACTGCATTGCGACTAAACTGTATTTCAATATTAAACTTCATAAAATTATCAGTCGCGTTTTTCTTTTAGTTATTTTTATTACTCTACAAAATATTATGTCGTTATCAAATTATTACTTACAAAAAATATTTTGCAAAAACGTTCTTTATTGATACGAATTTTACTCAAGTTTAAAAAAGCCAACTAACCACGCACGTTCATCACGTGCAAAAATAAAGTAAATGCTTTAGGAACTTGATTACTTTTCAGCAGTGCATGGCTATAATACGTAGCAGTCATTTTTTTGCTGTACTGGCAAAGCATTGCAATCGTGTCTTAAACATGTTTAATCCCTTTACCTTGTATGATAACTGCCTTGTTTATGTCACTTCCCTATCTCTCATTCACAGCTCCAACATGTGGTTAGACTCAAGCCCAGCAACACAATCAAATACATTACAAATTAGCATGCGAGGAAATGGTACAGGGTTTCTAAATGGAAACTGCCCTCATCAAAGATGGTAGCTACGGCGTCGTCATATAGCCAAAATACTAGTTGTACCATGATTCGTCATTTTAGACAGACGTTCTTGTTCAAGCTTGTTTTATTTGTAGGGAGAAAAAAAAAGATTTTATTTATTGAGCTCTTTTTTAAAGTACAAAGCACGGCAATGATAAATAAACATTTTTATTACAGAAAATAATTATATATTTTTTATGCTAGTATATCCTAATAATATTAATACGTTAACATGCAAAATACACTTAGGAACTATCAATTGCAGTTTCTTAGTTTTGATTTTTCTTTTATAAATAGCGTGTTAAACTGTTAGTGAGGTCATTAGCCTCTTAAAGGGACATGAAACACAATATTTATTTCATGATTCAGATAGAGAATACAATTTTAAACAACATTCCAATTTACGTCTAATTTGCTTCATTCTTTAGATATCCTTTGTTGAAGAAATATCAATGCACATGGGTGAGTCAATCACACGAGGTATCTATATGCAGCCACCAATCGGCAGCTACTGAGCCTATTTATATATGCTTTTCAACAAAGGATATCAAGAGAATTATGCAAATTAGATAATAGAAGTAAATTGGAAAGTTGTTTAAAATTGTATGCCCTATTTGAATAATTAAATAAAATATTTGGGTTTCATGTCCCTTTAAATGAGATAGCTAAAAATGAACCATACCACTGCTGATATAACCTATGGCTTAAAACAATTTGATGATGGTCTGGAGAGATTTTTCTAATAAGTTGTCAACACTGAGGTCCTGCATCAGTCTTTAGAAAGTTTTTGTATTATTTCTTTTTATTTTTGCACGTTTTTGATAATCATGTCCATTATAAGAGGTGTGGTGCGAGGTAAGCCCCTCTTCAGATGAAGGGTTCCCTACAATACAAAGTATGTGACAGGCACATCTTAGAAAATGGAGTTTCATAGAACAGTATGCTAATAAATATTTTATAACACTCTATTATCTTATTTTAGTATCAAGCATCAAGCTATGGATTTACAACCTTCTGGTTGTCAGAAACACCAACAGTAACATTCAGAGATCAGTGATTTTACCCTCTTTTGGAGGTCATTAAAGGGTTTATAAAACCCCAACATTTTCTTTCATGTTTTGGACAGAACATACAATTTTAAACAACTTTCCAATTTACTTCTATTATCAAATTTGGTTCATTATCTTGTTATCCTTTGCTGAAGGAACAGCATTGCAATACTGGCAGCTAGCTGAACACATCTAGTTAGCCAATCACAAGAGACAAATGTTTGAAGGCACCAATCAGAAGTGAATTTAAAAGTGTCTTAACATTATATGCTCTGTCTGAATCATGCAAGTTTAATTTTGACTTTCCTATCCCTTTAATGCACACAGATAACTGTTTTGTGTCACCTTTTGCATCTCAGTAGCACACAGATAACTGTTTTGTGTCACCTTCTGTATCTCAGTAGCACACAGATAACTGTTTTGTGTCACCTTTTGTATCTCAGTAGCACACAGATAACTGTTTTGTGTCACCTTTTGTATCTCAGTAGCACACAGATAACTGTTTTGTGTCACCTTTTGTATCTCAGTAGCACACAGATAACTGTTTTGTGTCACCTTTTGTATCTCAGTAGCACACAGATAACTGTTTTGTGTCACCTTCTGTATCTCAGTAGCACACAGATAACTGTTTTGTGTCACCTTTTGTTTCTCAGTAGCACACAGATAACTGTTTTATGTCACCTTTTGTATCTCAGTAGCACACAGATAACTGTTTTGTGTCACCTTTTGTATCTCAGTAGCACACAGATAACTGTTTTGTGTCACCTTCTGTATCTCAGTAGCACACAGATAACTGTTTTGTGTCACCTTTTGTTTCTCAGTAGCACACAGATAACTGTTTTGTGTCACCTTCTGTATCTCAGTAGCACACAGATAACTGTTTTGTGTCACCTTTTGCATCTCAGTAGCACACAGATAACTGTTTTATGTCACCTTTTGTATCTCAGTAGCACACAGATAACTGTTTTGTGTCACCTTTTGTATCTCAGTAGCACACAGATAACTGTTTTGTGTCACCTTCTGTATCTCAGTAGCACACAGATAACTGTTTTGTGTCACCTTCTGTATCTCAGTAGCACACAGATAACTGTTTTGTGTCACCTTTTGTTTCTCAGTAGCACACAGATAACTGCTTTGTGTCACCTTCTGTATCTCAGTAGCACACAGATAACTGTTTTGTGTCACCTTTTGCATCTCAGTAGCACACAGATAACTGTTTTATGTCACCTTTTGTATCTCAGTAGCACACAGATAACTGTTTTGTGTCACCTTTTGTATCTCAGTAGCACACAGATAACTGTTTTGTGTCACCTTCTGTATCTCAGTAGCACACAGATAACTGTTTTGTGTCACCTTTTGTTTCTCAGTAGCACACAGATAACTGTTTTGTGTCACCTTTTGTATCTCAGTAGCACACAGATAACTGTTTTGTGTCACCTTTTGTATCTCAGTAGCACACAGATAACTGTTTTGTGTCACCTTTTGTATCTCAGTAGCACACAGATAACTGTTTTATGTTACCTTTTGTATCTCAGTAGCACACAGATAACTGTTTTGTGTCACCTTTTGTATCTCAGTAGCACACAGATAACTGTTTTGTGTCACCTTCTGTATCTCAGTAGCACACAGATAACTGTTTTGTGTCACCTTTTGCATCTCAGTAGCACACAGATAACTGTTTTGTGTCACCTTCTGTATCTCAGTAGCACACAGATAACTGTTTTGTGTCACCTTTTGTATCTCAGTAGCACACAGATAACTGTTTTGTGTCACCTTCTGTATCTCAGTAGCACACAGATAACTGTTTTGTGTCACCTTCTGTATCTCAGTAGCACACAGATAACTGTTTTGTGTCACCTTTTGTATCTCAGTAGCACACAGATAACTGTTTTGTGTCACCTTTTGTATCTCAGTAGCACACAGATAACTGTTTTGTGTCACCTTCTGTATCTCAGTAGCACACAGATAACTGTTTTGTGTCACCTTTTGTATCTCAGTAGCACACAGATAACTGTTTTGTGTCACCTTTTGTATCTCAGTAGCACACAGATAACTGTTTTGTGTCACCTTTTGCATCTCAGTAGCACACAGATAACTGTTTTATGTCACCTTTTGTATCTCAGTAGCACACAGATAACTGTTTTGTGTCACCTTTTGTATCTCAGTAGCACACAGATAACTGTTTTGTGTCACCTTCTGTATCTCAGTAGCACACAGATAACTGTTTTGTGTCACCTTTTGTATCTCAGTAGCACACAGATAACTGTTTTGTGTCACCTTTTGTATCTCAGTAGCACACAGATAACTGTTTTGTGTCACCTTCTGTATCTCAGTAGCACACAGATAACTGTTTTGTGTCACCTTCTGTATCTCAGTAGCACACAGATAACTGTTTTGTGTCACCTTCTGTATCTCAGTAGCACACAGATAACTGTTTTGTGTCACCCTTTGTATCTCAGTAGCACACAGATAACTGTTTTGTGTCACCTTTTGTATCTCAGTAGCACACAGATAACTGTTTTGTGTCACCTTCTGTATCTCAGTAGCACACAGATAACTGTTTTGTGTCACCTTCTGTATCTCAGTAGCACACAGATAACTGTTTTGTGTCACCTTTTGCATCTCAGTAGCACACAGATAACTGTTTTATGTCACCTTTTGTATCTCAGTAGCACACAGATAACTGTTTTGTGTCACCTTCTGTATCTCAGTAGCACACAGATAACTGTTTTGTGTCACCCTTTGTATCTCAGTAGCACACAGATAACTGTTTTGTGTCACCTTTTGTATCTCAGTAGCACACAGATAACTGTTTTGTGTCACCTTTTGTATCTCAGTAGCACACATATAACTGTTTTGTGTCACCTTTTGTATCTCAGTAGCACACAGATAACTGTTTTGTGTCACCCTTTGTATCTCAGTAGCACACAGATAACTGTTTTGTGTCACCTTCTGTATCTCAGTAGCACACAGATAACTGTTTTGTGTCACCTTTTGTTTCTCAGTAGCACACAGATAACACACTTATTTTACCTGTATTGAAAGCCAGTAAAATATGCAATTGAGTAACTTGCCCCGTTACAGTGTACACACTCCTCTAAAGCCATAGGCCTTACAATGTATCTGCAGTGAGCTGTGACACATTTACACATACTGTGTGATTTTAACTTTTTTGAAAAGGCAGTGACATTTAATAAGCAATAACATATTGAGTGGAGACCTTCAAAAGAACTGGGGCATGGGGAGGATCAGGATAGCCAAGACATGGGATATGCCTCACGATAATGGGATTGCTCCCAACCAACAGCTTTTTTGTGTTATGGTCAGTGTTGGGAGCTTTGCCCCACTGTCATTCCTGCTGCTTATGATTTCCTTCCTAAGGCCCTAAACCTAATTTCCAACTACGCAAGACCACAAGTCTCACTACCCAGTAATGACCCTGTACAGTACTGGCTTCATCCCCATAACAGCTTCTGATATTCTGGCTCAAACAACCATGCATCTATATACACCCACAAACCTCCTCTACTCAGTCTTTCCCAGTACTCTCAGCCCTGCAATGAAAAACAAAAAAGTTGGAGACGTGAAACTGTCATGGCGGAGCTTGTTGTATTTAAATCCAGGCCTGGATCCAAAGAAATAGGGAACTAAGCTGAAGACCTGTATACTGAACCTAGCAAGTTTACAATAACGTAGCTAGCATTTTATCTCCATGTTCTGAGCCTGGCACCATTTACAAGCATAATGTTTATGGAGAGAGTACAGTATTTCCATTTTATTATTACTCAAAGGACAATGGAATTGTGCTGCTGTCCTTGTCCATATTAAAAAAAAGCAAAATACACAAATGTTTTGGTCTGCAAGCCCTTAAATGGACAATGTACCGTAAAATTGTCTCCCCTTAAATGTGTTCCCAATGATGCACTTTAGTTGCTGGAGTGTATTAACCTTTAGGTTGCGTTTTCCTGGACGTTATCTATTACACTTGCTGCAAGGTGTGAAAGAAACAACATGTATTGTGGGACAGCACTACTTGTGTTTCTCCCTGCAGCATGTGTGACTTATAATTGTTTATGAAAAAATGGACAAGATAGCAACCCTACGCTCCTTTACTTTTATTTCATCATTTGAAATAGCTGAAGAAAAGCTATATAAACAAGAATCATTAAGAGGTAGGAGAGACTGATACTAACATGTTTATTTTCAATTGCTATAAGTATTAGTCTTTGTGTAGAGAAAAAAATATAAATTAAGGAGGCATGTGTGTATAGATAAATAAATAAAAATGTCTTCTCATTATGCAAGCTGAGCCCATTAAAATGGGTTGTGTTTTCAATATTCAATACAGCTATTTCATATACAGAAATAAACCTAATGGAACAATTTGTTATACGTTATACTCTGCAGCTAGTATAACAAGTAATTTGAAACACTTTAAGGGGAAACCAGTTTTACATTACAATGTCCCTTTAATTATGTATATCATGCAATATTAATATCATTCTTTAAACATACATTTTTTAATGTCAAAACTACACAATCAAAATCATTGTAAAAGTATGTACCCCCTCTGCAGTGGAGGCTCTTCCATAGGGGCAGTAGGGTTAAAAATGAAATAAAAACATGAATTAAATAAAATGCCAATGTGAGGTGGGACAGTAAGGTTACTATTTTTTTTCCAGGAGGGGGTGGGGCAGGTGGGTTAGTTTAAGATAATATTAAAAAAAAAAGCTTGTAATAAAAATAAAAATAAAAAAAAACACTGTTATAAAATATTGTCAAGATCTAAGTTCATTTTTTTTTAAATGTGCTCTGCCTGAGAGCACTTTACACATGCTCAGTCTGCTCCTGTAAGAGATTTCTAACTTCTCACTTTCAGTCTTCATTGGGACTCCTAGGCACAAACATCCTTAAAAAGACATGGACTCCTAACCCCCCATCGGCTGACAGCATGGGAGGGCAGAGTTACACATTCAGCATGGATGTCATGTAAAAAAAAAACAATCCATAATTGGTGAGTACATTTATCCACCAATCAGCAAGCGCTACCCAGGTGCTGAACCAAAGATGGGCCGGCTCGTAAGCTTACATTTTTCAAATACAAAAAACAAACAAAGAAAAAATTATAACATGATTAATTTAGAAAGTTGCTTAAAGTTGCATGCTGTATCTGAATCATTAAAGAAAAAAATTGGGTTCAGTGTCCCTTTAATGAAAGTTTACGAGTAGGGAAATGCATACCTCCCAACATTTAAAAATTCAAAAGAGGGACACATCCCCCCCCCCCCCCCCCCCCGCAGCAAAAAATTGAAATGTGGTGGGCAGGAGCAGGGACGGGCTTAAAAAAAATCATAAGACTAAAGTAATATAAATAAAATTCTAAATAAAGTCATATATTTTAATACTCTTAGGCAGCAAATCAAACACAAGCTCAAACCACTAGTATAGCTATGTGAGCTATATATTTAATTAGCCTTTGCAGAGACAGCGCTAAATATTTTTATCTTAATTGGACATTTAATAATAGATTCTTTAAAACTGCTCTCTGCATTCCCCATTATTATTCTAGATTCTGGACTTTAAAGTCAGCAAAAATGCACAGTAACACACTACATAGCATACACTTACACATGCAGATACACACACACACTACAGATCATAGACTTATACAGGCAGATACACACACACTACACAGCATACACTTATACATGCAGATACACAAATACACTACATAGCATACACTTATACATGTAGATACACACACACACACTACATAGCATACACTTATACATAAAGATACACACACACACTACATAGCATTCACTTATACATGTAAATTCACACACACTACACATAGTTGCCAACAGTCCCTGATTTCCAGGGACAGTCCCTGGATTTTGTTGTATGTCCCTGGATTTTTTTTGTCCCTGGAAATGCTACCTCTTTTGCCCAACATTTGGTGTATATATATATATATATATATATATGCACACAGTATATATATATACACATACACACACATATAGATAGATACATAGATGTAGTGTATTATTTAAATATAATTAATTCCTAATGGAATAGTGTTATTATTATTGAATGGGTTCACATATTATTTGTCTGCCTAATTTTGATGCTGTGTTATAAAAATAACCATATGCCCAGTCTGTATCTGTATAATAAATTATGCATAAGTCTAAATTATACTATTACTGAGTGTGTTTTAATTGCAGAACTGAGTGGACGGAGCAGTTCAACAGTAGGTCGTCAATACTCCAGTAACCAGCTTGCTTCAGCTTGCTCTGCTGCAAAGTGTCCCTGGAAATGTTTTTGAAATGTTGGCAACTATGCACTACATAGCATACACGTATACATACAGATTCACACACACTACATAGCATACACTTACACATGGAGATATATACACACACAACATAGCATACACGTATACATGCAGATACACACACACACTACATAGCATACACTTATACAGGCAGATACACACACACTACACAGCATACACGTATACATGCAGATACACAGACACTACATTGTATACACTTATACATGCAGATACACACACACACACACTACATAGCATACACTTATACATACAGATACACACTTATACATACAGATACATACAGATACACACACACACTACATAGCTTACATTTATACATGCAGACACACACACTACATTGTATACACTTATACATGCAGATACACACACACACACACTACATAGCATACACTTATACATACAGATACACACTTATACATACAGATACATACAGATACACACACACACTACATAGCTTACATTTATACATGCAGACACACACACTACATAGCATACACTTATACATGCAGATACACACACACACTTATACATACAGATACACACACACTACATAGCTTACACTTATACATGCAGTTACACACACACACTACATAGCATAAACTTATACATGCAGATACACACACACACTTATAGATACAGATAGACACACACACTACATTATATATGGGTATCTGTAATTCATTGTATGGGGTCCTGAGGTTGGCAAGCACATTAGCTGGCAGTCTGCGGATGCCACTGTTCGTTACCCTGGTATTAGCACTGCTCATTGTATAAAACTGAAGGCATGCTAGTATTATCACCAGGGGTTAGACATCATCACTACCAGAGGTAGGTTAGAGAGGTCACCATTACCTGAGGTCAGAGTGTATACAGCCTTCTTACTCCTGCTTAACCCACACACTATTCATTTTCCACAGGGAATCTAACAGGTATCTTTAATGAAAGTTCACGAGTAGGGAAATGCATACCTCCAAACATTTGAAAATTCAAAAGAGGGACCCCCTCCCCCCCCGCGGCAAAAAAATGAAATGTGGTGGGCAGGAGCAGGGACAGGCTTAAAAAAATTATAAGACCAAAGTAATATAAATAAAATTCTAAATAAAGTCATATATTTTAATACTCTTAGGCAGCAAATCAAACACAAGCTCAAACCACTGGTATAGCTATGTGAGCTATGTATTTAATTAGCCTTTGCAGAGACAGCGCTAAATATTTTTATCTTAATTGGACATTTAATAAAAGATTCTTTAAAACTGCTCTCTGCATTCCCCATTAATATTCTAGATTCTGGACTTTAAAGTCAGCAAAAATGCACAGTAACACACTACATAGCATACACTTACACATGTAGATACACACACACACTACATAGTATACACTTACACATGCAGATACACACACTTAATACTTATAGATACAGATAGACACACACACTACATCATATATGGGTATTTGTAATTACATTAGCTGGCAGTCTGCCGCTGCCACTGTTCGTTACCCTGGTGTAAGCACTGCTCATTGTATAAAACTGAAGGAATGCTAGTATTATAACCAGGGGTTAAACATCATCACTACCAGAGGTAGGTTAGAGAGGTCACCATTACCTAAGGTCAGATGGTATACAGCCTTCTTACTCCTGCTTAACCCACACACCATTCCTTTTCCACAGGGAATTTTTTTTTTTTTTAAATGCATGGGACAATGCGGGTCAGATGGCTAGCAACCCGGGACAGCGGGACAGACCCCTAAAATCGGGACTGTTCCGCGAAAACAAGACAGTTAGGGGGTATGGAAATGCTTGGTGAAACAATTTGGGAATAAGTGTATTGTTATTATGCATTTATTTTATTATTGCCCTATTGCTTGCATATAACTATTAGGGTTGCCAAGTCGGCCATGTGCAGAGGGGAACATAAATTGCACCCCTGGACAGCACTATTTATGTTCAACCCTGCATACCTGGTCTAATCCATGTGCTATCTGCCAGCAATAGTGCAAAAATAAAATCATCTATGTGTTTAAACCCCACAAAAATAGGTTAAATGCATAGTTAAAGGGGACACTAAACTGCCATTGGAGGGGAGTGGCTTTATTTAAAGGGGTGGAGTCTAGTGCCCCACCATATTTAAAACTCGCCAACTGCCACTGCCCCTCTGATTATTTCTACTCAATATTACATTAAATAAGCATTATTATAATAATTTATATGTAATTCATCACTTTCTGTATAATGTTTTGTAGTTTTAGTAACAGAAAGAAGAGTAAGCTGTGATATTGTTAAAAATATGTTGCTGAAGATCTTTAAGCAGAAGTTCTGTAAGCGTCTCTGAAAAAGATTAGTTTTCAAAGAGTGTTTAAAAATATGAAAGTTTGGAGACATTATGATTGAAAGAGAAAATTTCCATACAAGAAATCTTGCAGATGGTAGAGGGAGAAGGTAGTGACTGTGGAGGCTAGGTAGATAAAAGAGGACATTTTGATAAATAATGTAGACTTTTATTAAATAATGTAACTATTTTATTATTTTTATTATTATTATTATTATTATTATTATTATTATTAAAACTAGTAGCATACAGGAAACCAGTTTAGGGACTGACAAAGAGGCAGAGCTGATGTTGATCTTTTAAGTTAGAGAAATCAAATAAGTTTTATTTGTTAGAAGCTTTGCTAATCCCCCTTAAGAAGACAAGTGTGTGAGGCAGAGGATCTATACTAATCCACCTTAAGTAAACAGAATAGCGATAGGCTGGGGGAAGCAGAGGTGTAGCATACAGGAAGAGTAGTGAATTCACACCGGAAGTATTTTGTTGACCTTTCGTCCTCAGATGGTAGCAACAGGCTACAATACAAGCGATTGCTAATATAAAGTAATCGATCACCAGTGCAAGCTCATAAGGTAACTAAATGGGTGTTTGCAACTGAACAATTTATATTAGGCAGCAGGGCTTTATAATTCAATGACAGATTAGTTCTTTCTACCTGTCTGTCTGTGTAATGTTGCTATGTGATACTTTGTAGAGATGTCTTGGACCTTGAAAGATTAGTGGTCATTCTTTTTTTTATTTTTGTTTGTAAAATCTCACGATGTCTGTATTAAAAGTGTATTACATTTTTTTTTTCTTTTGGCTTGTAAATCTCTACCTGATGACAACCTATTCTTGTGCACACCTAGTAGATACTTTAGTATCCGTTTTCCATCTACATTTAGCATATGCAATTTAAAGTTTTATTTTTCTTCGTGAAACGAATTAATGTCTGTAAGTGCTGCTCTATCAAATGCTTTATACTAACTCTGTGCCCAGAGTGCCCTTTTATGATGTTACTTGTTTGAATTGATGTCTGTAACGTGATGATTTTCCCCCCAATATCTTTGTAAAATACTAAAAGGACTACAATATTAGCATAAAAACAATGGCACTGCTTTTTATGACAGTAGTTATTTTCGGGAAACCTTTGCTGCTTTATGTTTGCTGTGCATGTTTAATGAATTGGAAAAATAAAGTTGAACTAGCTTTTGAGCAGCATTCTTTTAAAGGGACATAATACTCATATGCTAAATCACTTGAAGCTGATGCAGTATAACTGTAAAAAGCTGACAGGAAAATATCACCTGAGCATCTCTATGTAAAAAAGGAAGAGATTTTACCTCACAATTTCCTCAGCTCAGCAGAGTGAGTTCTGTGTAAAAAGTTATACTCAGCTGCAGGTAAAAAAAAAAATGCTGATTGGCTGCTGTTCATTTTTTCATCTGCAGTGCTGAGGTCATGAACTCTTTTACTGTGATCTCATGAGATTTCATTGTAAACTTCCTTACACTGAATAGGGAAATAAGATGAGTGTGCACGAAAGCTCGCTCCTTCTGCTGTCCCGGGACAGACATACTGATTTGCTGCTTAGAAGTCCTTTACAATGGGATGTGGCTACTGAGAAAATCTTTCTTTTTACATAGAGATGTTCAGGTGATATTTTCTAGTCGGCTTTTTACAGCTATACTGCATCACTTTCAAGTGTTTAATCATTTGGGTATTATGGCCCTTTAAAATAAAACTCTTGCAGGATTTATTTTGTCCATTAGATATCTGTAAAGATAAGAAAGACATGACAGCTAATTTCCATAGTATACCTAAGACAGGGAAAATATACCATAGTCATTTCATAAAATTACTTCTAGGTACATAAAAGCGGGATGCGAAATGTGTAGAGTATTTCAAGTACCATTAATCAAATGTTTACATTTTAAAGTGTATCACTTTAGCAGTAAAAGTGTGTCTTTATTTTTCTAAACTAAGTACAGTATAATGAAAAATGCCTCTGATACTTTTTTAAAATGGGTTACAACTCTTTATGTTCGCTTTTGAAGCCGTGCATATGTTTGCTTTAGAAGCCAGTCATTTGCCATTTATGTATTATCTAGTCCATGGTGCTTGTATATTGATATATGTAAAAGAATCCAATATATGAGGAGCCAGTCCTGAGAAATAAAGGTATTTGTGTTCTGGGCTATCATTCCAGTGTTACAAGAGAGAGCAAAGCAGTACCTTTTATTTGTAATGTTAGGGGACAAAGCAATCATTAGGAGCAGCTGCGCTAAGTATGTAAAAGGGAGTGTGTGAAAGCTGTAGCTGCATTATGTGGTTATGGTGTCTGGGGAAGAGAGAGCAAAAAATGAAAACACACAGAAGACCTGCCAATCAATAGAGGGGGATTGCACTGGATGCTGAATGTGTTGCTTTGTTATGCAGATGTAGTGCAGAATTAATGGGTCACATGGATGGACTCATCCCACTACTCCTCATAAAGTGCCCTAGAGATAGCTGTGTCAACACTAGCTCATGGAATATGTGAAACACTAGTATAGTGTCTTTAATTAATACTGCATGTTTATAAAAATCAGAAGATATTAGAGATGCACGTGCACGATCTATTATCTTTCCTAGTTACATTCAACTGCCAGTTGTTCTCTTCATATATAACCATTTCTGTTCAGAAGTGGTATAGATGCATAAAATACATTTCCAATAAAGGTGGCATAGACAGTTATAAGTGTGAATTCAAGAATACCTTGGTTATACATAGGAAATTAAACTGACATTACAGTCAAAATTTAAATGCACATAGATGAATTACATCTTTGAATAGAAACATATTTGCAATATACAATATTAGCAAAATGCTTCTATTAAAAACTGTAAATCATCCATGTGGATTTCAATTTTGGCTGCAATGTCCGTTTTAATCTTAGACTTCAGATAGAAATACAGTATGAGCAGAACTGATGGCTCGTCTGACTCGTATCTGCATTCAAAATTGAAGTACCAATGTGTGTTTCTAAGGCAGCAGTTGGTTTATAGCAGCAGTATATCTAAGTTTATTACCCAGATAGAAATATATATCACCATTAGTGGGCATAATCCACAAATCATGTAGTTCAATTTTTTTTAATTTGCTGCATTATTTATCTTTAAAATGCAAATAGTAACTACCAAAATCTGTTGAACGTATTGCCTCATTTGTGAGCACTGTTTTACTTCCTAAAACGAAAGCCAACATTTTAAATTAGGTTGTACCATGTTGTCTTTTATGAGATTATTTTACATGCATATTTGTTTTGGCAAGAAGCAGTCCACACAACAGAATAATATTGAGACACCCATTTAGGAGTATGTGAGTACATTGCTAAATACAATGTTCTGCAATTATTTCAGATTATTTATGAGCTTGCAACCTACTGTGTCATACTTTCTACAAAGTAGATTTTGTGTGTGTCGTTACTTGGAAACCATCAGCTGCAAATTTTGCTAAAATAATTCTTAGCCTCCTTAGATATAAACCTTGATAAGTGTTTTCTCTCCCTGCAAATTTCAGGATGCCAGGATGTTTTATAATGTTAAAAATATAATATAATAAAAATTAAACGTTCACAATTCGCATAGTAGATTCGATTTTGAAAGACTTTTGCACAATTTTAATAATGGAAGTAAATGGGAAGTATTTTTTTATGCACACTTTCTTAGATACCAGCTCCTGTGTATACAATTTAATCTGTGTTTAGCTGATTGCTGTCACATAATACCAGGGGGCAGAAAAGTGGAAGGAGTTTGAAATTTGGGGAAAAAATCTGCACATTTGACATTCAAAGCAAGTGCTATTGGATTGTCTTTTTTTTAATAATGCATTTATTTATTATGCATTTCTACAGTAATTAATGGTGCTTTAATTACTTTTTAATGTAACTTTTTTTTTTTTTTTTTAAATTTCTTTATACCTCATAGCAATTTTCAAAATTGATCGAATTACAATGTAAAACTCAATATTTACACTTTGTTTTTACAGTGTTGGTTGCAAGTGCTGTAGTAAAACATCAATTAAAGGGACATTATACACTAGTTTTTTTTTGCATAAATGTTTTGTAGATGATCCATTTATATAGCCCATACAGAGTTTTTTAAACAAATGTATAGTTTTGCTTATTTTTAAATAACAGTGCACTGATTTTCAGACTCCTAACCAAGCCCCAAAGTTTTAGGAGAATACTGATGTATACCTACTCCAGCTTGCTCCTGTTTGTGTAAAGGGTCTTTTCATATGCAAAGGAAGGGGGAGTGTCTGCTATTTCCCACTTGCAGTGGGTGTTCCAGCTACCATTTTTAACAGAGCTAAACTGGGAGTTTCTAAGTAAATTTTTAAATAGTTTTATATTGGATTTTTATATCCATATCTGTGCATGTTATTCTTTATAGTAGTGTCTATTACATGCAGTTAAATGAAAATTGGTGTATACTGTCCATTTAAAGTCAAAAGTAAACTTTCATGAATCGGATACAGCATGTCATTTTAAAAAACTTACCAATTTACTTGTATTATCAAATTTTCTCTCCCCCACCCCTTTTTGTATTCTTTGTTGAAAAGCATATCTAGGTAGGCTCAAGAGCAGCAATGAACTAATGGGAGCAAGCTCGTAATTAGTGGCTGCACATACAGTATATTCCTTATGCGATTGGGTCACATGAAATGCTGCTCCTGAGACTAACTAGGTTTACTCTTAAAGGATACCAAAAGAAAGAGTAAAATTTGATAATAAAAGTAAGTTGAACATTTTTTACATTTCCACGCTGTGACTGAATTATGAAAGTTTCATAATCTTGAATTTACCTTTCTTCAAAGCAACCGTGTTTTAAACCTTTTAAATTCCTGACAGTGGTCGTAACTGCATAATCACTAACAATTACAATATATGCCATAAACTGCTTTGTGAGAAAAATCAAGAAAAGAAACTCAATATTTTAAAGGGACATGCAAACCAAATTGTTATTTTATGATTCAGATAGAGCATACATTTTTAAACAATTTTCCTTTTATTAACACAATTGCTTTGTTCTTTTGGTATCTTTTGTTGAAATAGGAGCAATGTACTACTGGGTGCTAGCCAATGGCGAGGCATAAATGTGCAGCCACCAATCAACAGTAATTCCCAGCTTTCAAACCTACCTAAGTAAGCTTTTCAATAACACAAAATTGTATTCTCTGAAATTCTGAATCATGATGGAATACTTTCAGGTCCCTTTAACTTTTATCCAGTATATTTTACACTAGATTATTGTGCCATTTGGGAGCAAAAATTATTTTGAAGGATATTGTTTAGTTTTGAAGAGAAAAGAACCCAGAAGGGGATCTCTAAGAGGTGCGCTCCGTATATTATTTGAGTGAAATGTTAGTGTTACCAAAGTTCATTTTCCACTGTGTGTGTGTATATATATGTGTATGTGTACCTGTGTACCTATGTATAAAGAATGTGGAATATACAATGTAATTGACTAAATGAAAGTACATTACAAAAATTTTTGATAATGTGTTAAGAATCCAGAGTCCACATTTAGTCCAGAATTAAACAAGTTGAAGTGCATTATCATTTTCAATTCAAAGGTTCTTCTTTCCATGGTGTTTTTGAAGTTGCCTCTGAGAATTTTGATTTTGAGGTTTTGGATGGAGTGGTCAGGTTGGGTGAAATGGTGACCAACAGGGGTGGAGTATTTTGTTTCATAGTGGTTTTTGATTGAGATTGATATTGATATATATATTAAAAGGCTTACCAGATTCCAATGCACCGTACTATGACCAATTGGTATCCGCTTTTACCTGCCTGAAGAAACTACCAGTCGCGGTCAAGAAATGCGTTGCTTTTATCTTTTAATTATTTGGAAGTTGTCCGTTTGCTTTCATCATTCCTTTTGACCCTAGCGGGATATTTAGAGAGTGCCCCCAGCTCTCTTGGGATTGGATCTTGGCTGATATCCATTTGCCGAACGTCTTGGGGAGCAGTGTACCAGCCACTGTTTAAGTGCTAGCTCGCCTGTTAGCACCGGTCATAGTACGGTGCATTGGAATCTGGTAAGCCTTTTTTTAATATATATATATATATATATATATATATATATATATATATATATATATATATATATATATATATATATATATATATATATATATATATATATATATACAAAGTCCAAGTTAGAACTGCACACCGTGTAGTTTAAAGCATCTGCCAGGGTGCAACGTCAAAAAAAAGACGGCACTCACTGGTCTTCTATATAAATAAAAATTAACTTTTAATAATACAAAAGATTAAAAAGCAAGGGTTAACATGACGTTTCGATGCCTAACTGGCATCTTTATCAAATGTCCCAAAGAACAAGCAAGATGGTTCCTGAGAGGTCACATCAGCTATGTGATGTTCCAATGTGAGCATAAAGATTCTGGCTTTCTTCTGTCTATTTATAGTGATTACCGATTTGACAAAGAGGCTGCTGTCAGCATATATTGTCTTGTTCTTTGGGACATTTGATAAAGATGCCAGTTAGGCATCGAAACGTCATGTTTACCCTTGCTTTTTAATCTTTTGTATTATTAAAAGTTTATTTTTATTTATATAGAAGACCAGTGACTGCTGTCGTTTTTTTTATATATCTCTATCATCATTCTCTATCATCATCATTCTCTATCTCTATCATCATCATCATCAATCTCTATCATCATCATCATCTATCTCTATCTCTATCATCATCATCTATCTCTATCATCATCATCATCTATCTCTATCATCATCATCATCATCATCTTCATCTTCTTCATCATCTTCATCTTCATCATCTTCTTCATCATCTATCTCTATCTTCATCATCATCTATCTCTATCATCATCATCATCTATCTCTATCATCATCATCATCATCATCATCATCATCATCATCTTCTTCATCATCTTCATCATCTTCTTCATCTATCTCTATCTTCTTCATCATCTTCATCATCATCATCATCATCTATCTCTATCTCTATCTTCATCATCATCTATCTCTATCTTCATCATCATCTATCTCTATCTCTATCTTCATCATCATCTATCTCTATCTTCATCATCATTCTCTATCTCTATCTATCTTCATCATCATCATCTATCTCTATCTTCATCTATCTTCATCATCATCATCTATCTCTATCTTCATCTATCTTCATCATCATCATCTATCTCTATCTTCATCTATCTTCTTCATCATCATCATCTATCTCTATCTTCATCTATCTTCATCATCATCATCATCTATCTCTATCTTCATCTATCTTCATCATCATCATCATCTATCTCTATCTCTATCTTCATCATCATCTATCTCTATCTTCATCATCATCTATCTCTATCTTCATCATCATCTATCTCTATCTTCATCATCATCTATCTCTCTTCATCATCATCTATCTCTATCTTCATCATCATCTATCTCTCTTCATCATCATCTATCTCTATCTCTCTTCATCATCATCTATCTCTATCTTCATCTATCTTCATCATCATCTATATCTATCATCTATCTTCATCTATCATCTATCCTCTATCTCTATTATCATCTATCTTCATCTATCATCTATCTCTATCTTCATCTATCATCTCATTTTGGTTTATTTTTCAGTACATTATAAGTGGTATGCTTTTGATAGAAATAGATCTTTTACTGATCATTTAATAATCAAATAGTAAAATATTTGTGTATGGCTATGGTACTCTTCTGGTTGCTTGAGGATAGCTCCGTTCTGTTGGTGATATTCAGAATTAATAGTTATTCATATATTGCAATATGACTTTTCCTGAATAATAAAGCTGACCTCATGCTAACCTTGACTATTCTTAAATCTGTGGTACACTTTGTTTTGTACTGTAGAATCTATAGGCCTTGGATAACACAGGTACTTAAAGGGACAGTCAACACTAGAATTTTTGTTGTTTTAAAAGATAGATAATCTCTTAATTACCCATTGCCCAGTTATGCATAACCAACACAGTTATAATAATACACATTTTACCTCTGTAATTACCTTGTATCTTAGCTTATCCATACTGCCCATTTATTTCCATACTGCCCAATCAGTGCTCACTCCTCTGTAAATTCACATGCATGAGCTCAATGTTATCTATATGAAACACATGAACTAACGCCCTCTAATGGTGAAAAACTGTCAAAATGCATTATATTAGAGGCGGCCTTCTAAGAAATTAGCATATGAACCTCCTAGGTTTAGCTTTCAACTAAGAATACCAAGAGAACAAAGCAAATTTGTTAATAAAAGTACATTTTTAAAGTTGTTTAAAATTACTTGCCCTATTTGAATCATGAAAGGTTTTTTTTTTTTTGACTTGACTGTCCCTTTAAAAACAAGATTCACCATTTAATTAATGTAAATTGGGTGTGTATCAGATGAGTTAGCCTTTAAACCTCATTGATCTGAGCAAAGTAATTGAACTATTTTTAGCTCACTGTGTTATTTATCGGTTAAAAAAACCAAAAAAAACACAGTGGTTTGTAACCAAGTAGGGGCATAATAATAATCAATCCAACTGTGACAACCAATATATTGTGTGTCTGCTACCAGATGCCCTAATTGCATTCAATACAAATATTGTTAAAATATTTGCACTTAAGTTTGCTGTTGTGCTGTTGTTTTGTTTTTTGTTTCCTTAATTTTGAGTTATGGTGTGGCAATTTACTAATTACACTAATTTTTGTTTGTCGGAATTTACATTTATTTATTTTTAGTAAAAATAACATAGAAATATATAATATATATACACACACACACTATACAACATAACATGTACACCCCTGTGCAATATCACTTAAATGTCAAATGACTGCATTATATCCTCTTATGAACTATTAAAAACAAATACGAAACTCATTGCGACAAAAGTGAATACACCAGTGTTTACTGACATACAAAATTGAGTACACCTTTGATTTTCAACTAGCCTTATTGCATAAAGATGGTTATAAAATGACCTGCGAACACCAGAACTTTCTCAATTTTGGACCTATGAGTTGTCTATCGGCATGTCTGCATCATGGCTCCACATAGAATAGAATTGACAGAGGAATTTAAAAATCTGATTCTGAGACTTCACAAAGATGGCAAAGGATACAGGAAAATTGGTGACCAACTGAAAATCAGTCGAAAGACAGTTGCAGCAGTAATCAGGAGGTATAGAATGAGCCATAGTATCACTAATCAGAGCCACAGTGGCTGTCCTCCTAAAATGACGCTATGGACAGGGCACTACTTGCAAAATCTAGTTCTGAAAAGCATATGGCCAAGTGCTCCAGACTTGACTCAGGGGTTATCAGTGTAAATTAGGAGTTTCTGTGACAGTTCAGACAGTGCAAAGGACATTTCATAATGTCCGCATCCAAGAAATAAAACCATTCTTACTCTTTGGCACAAAACTGCAAGATTAAACTTTGCTAAACAGCATAAAAAGAAGCCTAAGAGCACATTCTTTGTCAGATAATCAAGATAAATGGCGTCCAGCATGTTTAGTGTGAACCTGGCCAGGATTATTACACTGAATGCATAGTTCCAACAGTGATGCACGGAGGTGGGAGTGTGATGATATGGGGCTGATTGAGTGCAAAAGGTGTTGGGGAGATGCCATTTATAGATGGCACCATGAATGCCTGTGGATTTACCAAAATACTTTCTGACTCCCCAGTCTTCACAAGCTTGGCAGAAGAGGAATATTCCAGCATGGTAACAATCCAAATCACACTGCCAAAATCATGAACGTTTCTAAAGAAGAAAAAAGTGAAAACTATGACCTGGCCAAGTATGTTGCCTGACTTGAATCCAATAGAACACTTTTGGGGTATTTGAAAGAGAAAGGTAGTGCAACACAACCCTCCAGCACAGAGCAGCTGAAAAAAAATTGTCTCTGAAGAATGGCAGAACATAAAGGTGGACATAACAAGTATTGAAAAAATAAAATATTTTAATCTCAGTAATGAAAGGTTTACTGTATTTTTGTTGTTGCATTGAGTTCCTACTGTGGGGTTGGTATTTTTAATATAGTAAATCTAATTTAATGTTAAATTTTACATAAGAGCAAATAACCTACTGCACTTCAAACCATGGGTCGGGACCCATTTCTGAGTCACAACACCATGTTTACTGGGTTGTGATGTGTGTGTATGTTGTAGGAGAGTGTGTGTTATTACCTTTTACAAAATGTTCAAATTTAACTACAATCATAAATAAAATATGCACACATTTTACCCACTTTGCCAAAAATTGCAGCTATCTTGTTAATTATTCAGAAATTTTCAGACCAAGTATAAAAATAGGCAAAGATGAACAAATAATATAATGTTGTGGCCACAATCTTTATACCGTATATAAAATGTATAGCAGTACCCAATTTATCAGGGTCAGTATGGGTATACCGGATACCCAAAAGTCAGTTTAAAGATCTCATTTAAAAACATAATATATGCTACACAAAAGTGCTATGAACAGTATATATTAATTCGTAGTACATAAAAAATAAACTTGAATTAAATTAGTAATACATAGAGATACAATATCTCAAAACATATATTGGATACAATTATATCAGTGCAAGTAACAAATAGCAATATTCAGCATATAATGTATATGGGCAGCATGCCGCTAAGTAGAAAATTCATCAGGTTTCAAGAAAATGCAGATTAAAAATATTTTTTTTTTAATGTTTCCAAATCTCCTTGTAACTCCTGTGTGGTTTCCCAATGTATCAAACAAAGAAAAACATATGGTGATTTAGAGTGAATTAGTAATTCAAAAAATGGTGTCTCTATATGTTCCCATAGAGATTTAATTATAATGTCTCTGTGTATACAAATATTAATAGAACGATAGATATCTCTCTTATTTTCACTTCAGTGATGTGATGTCTAAGAACACATTAATCGTCCACAATGTGTAGAGGATAGCTTAATGGAAGGTAGTTTTATACCATATAGAATTAGTGCCAAGTGAAAGTTCTGTTTTTGGAACAGTTTAAAAAGTGTCCCATGATATCATAGACTGATAGTGCCTGACCGGTCAGGTGTTTTGATGGTAAGTATTGTCGGATCTCTGTCCAGGCTTGTCAGTTTGTGTTCTGCTGTGTGGCAGACTTCCCTAGATGTGTTCCTCGCTAACCGCGTTCTCAGTGTGTGGCGGGATACTCACACCGTCTTCACTGCCTCAATCTCACAGCTTGGTCATCTGACTCTTGTATTGCCTATCAGAGGATCACTTCCACGGCTTCTCCTTTGTGGGGTATTTTAACCTACGTTTAGACCGTATCAAAGTGTCTTTTTTCTTTTAGTACAGATAGTGTCCACAAATCAACCTCTACGCGTTTTGGCACTAAAATGCCTTTATCAAGATGATTTGTGGGAAGTAGTTTCATCCTTTTTATACATCTGCAATCACCCGTATGTGTTACCCGTATGTATAGGCGATTCTTAAAGTTATATTCACTTCAGTTTATTTTAAAATTCTCCAATTGGTTTTTTTTCGTAGATATTGGTAGCATAATATGAATCGACTTAGCTGGCAGTTTTATGCAATTACAAAGTATCTTTGCATATGTCTGATGAATTCCTTATTCGCAAGAATATTGCATACAATGATATTTACTTATAATACACAGGGATTCAAAAAAGTTTTTATAAGATATTGGCAGATGAATAAATGTCTGCTTTACAAAATATCTTTGTTATTGTCTGATAAATTCTTTGTTCACAAGAATATTGCATACAGTGATATTTACTTATAATACACAGGGATTCGGATTTTTACTTATAAGATAGGCAGATGAATAAATGCTTAATAAACTTATTGGAAATTCTAGCTACATTAACAACATTGGAAATTCTACCGGCTTATCAATATTATCTTTATTAGTAGAAATAGTATATATAATTTATTTTATTAATATTGTTACTGTGTTCCTAGATGGATTAACTATAGGAAGGATATATATATATGTATATATATTTATATTTAACATGGATGATTGGCACCAGAAACCTGGTGCCATGTAATTGTATACTTTTAGACCATTAGTGGAAGGTACCTGTTTCTTTGGGCCTATCACTACTGTTCTAAATATATATATATCCAAACAATTTCCAGTTCAGCCCACCGAGAGACACTAGCCTGGGTGCAAATATGAATAGCATATATAACAGAAGTAAATGCACTCTCAGGACTTCCACAAATTTCTTTATTGGAACGTTTTCGGGGTTCACAACCCCTTCGTCAGCATAAACACATAGGCAAAACTCAAACAATTTATAGTGTTTCAAATATCACTCACCAAACAAGTGTTACTCCAAAGTGCGCCAAATCTCGAGCGTGGAACGCATCTTGCGTTCCACAGTGCTGATGCCTACCGGAAGTGATATTATCTCACTTCCGGTTTTGCGGCATCTTAATATTAAACATACAAGTTGTATTACGTATTTCATCAACGTACAATAACTCATACACAGTGGTGTGTAATGTGTAATAAATAAACAAGTGCTGTCACAAACTTAGGTATAATAAATAAACTAGATTAGATCGCCGTAATAATATCCCTAATCGGCTGATCAAGTGCCATTGTGTATATAGGTCTCCATGGCAACTGTAGTCATAGTTATAATAAACAATCATTAATCGTGTCTCGACACTGTGATCAATTGCAAAGTGCAGCACACAGACATGTGACAATAAGTGATAATCATTCTTAATCACATCTATGCATTATATAAAAGCGATAGTGTATATATACATAGATAGTTACAGATTTAGATTTATGTACAGAAAAAGGCGATTCTTGCTGAGCTTGTTATCCATTAATAAAATATTAAATGACTTTAAGTATGCAATGGGCACTTATCCTGGCTGTACGCCTACGGTATTTGTTTCCAATAATATATAAATATGTATTTCAGTGGAATATGTGAAAATTGGTAATATACTAGGATCATTTGGGGGCAAAATTATTGCACATCACCAAAACAGATTTTATATATACCTCAATGCGTCTGTGCTACGTTTACGGCCACATTCAGATATAAAGCCCAAATAGAGTTATTCACCTAATTTTACAGTGAAATCTCAAGGGGACGTAGATTGTCAGGCTGATATAGAGAAATGTATGTATTGACCTCTGTTAGTCAAAAATAAATGCTTTTATCTACAATCAACATCCAAAGTTGGAGAGATACCCGAATTTATCTCTAAGAGATGCCTTATTATGTCTTATAGGACAATTCATGGTGATATGTAGGGATAGATATTATATGCATCTGGTATAGATTCATCATTATCACACATACATACAGAGATAGGCTGAACCAACTTATAAGGGACCAAGTATGATCAAATAAAGATTGTCCATCTTGTTACTCCCTCACAATCAGAGGTAATTCAATGACTTCCCAATCAAAGGTCTAAGGTGCATAAGAAGGTAACTATGCCTCAGGGGCCAGGCTTCCACAGCCTAGATGGGGGCTATCACCTCCATCAGGCTGTGTCGTAAGCGACCAGCCGCCCCTACTCGTAAGAGCAATGGGGCTGGAAGCTACACGTAGCCACAATGACCCTGGGTTGTACCCCAAGTATGTAGCACTGCCCAGTGGGATCAAATAAGATTTTTAAAATCTGGGGTGGTGTTTAATCCGCCTGGATGTATAGTTCCAAGTTTGAAGATCCACTGAGCTTCACGTTTAAGCAAAGTCTTGCTCCTATCCCCTCCCCGGTCCAATGGGGGTATGTGGTCAATAAGGATGTAACGTATGGAAGAAACAGCGTGGCCTTGCTTGGCACAGTGGCGTGCCACAGGTTGTTTGGAATCTCCCTGTTTCAGTGCAGATCTTATTGCATGCCTGTGATTTGCCATTTGTTCACATAACGTGCCTGTGGTTTTACCCACATAGAAGCACGAGCATGGGCAAAAGAGGAGGTACACTACGTGTGTAGTAGTACACGTAATAGAATGTTTAATCACATACCTCCTGTTTGTATGTGGGTGATGAAAGGTTTTGGTACTAACCAGGCCATTACATGTTGTGCAGCCTAAGCACCTATAGGATCTTTTGATATTTGTTGTAGCCCCTGTGGTGTAACTTGATTTCTGATCTGTTCGCATTAAGAGGTCCTTTAGATTAGTGCCCCTCCTGAATCCCACCATGGGTTGTAACTGTCGGGTAAATGTTAATTTAGGATCGGACGCCATTATGGGCCAGTGCTGATGTAAGATACGTCCCGTGTTCTTGGTGGCTGGAGTGAATGTTGTAGACATAATTAACTTATTGCTCGTGTCTCTCTTTGGTGTAGGCTTAATCAGTTCATTTTGAGTAAGTGTAGATACTGTGGTCATGGTGTCTTGGATAATCGATGATTTATACCCCCTTTCACGGAATCTCTCTCCCACTCCTGTCAGTTGGGAGACCCCAGTACTCACATCTGAATTATTTCTCATTGTTCTGATAAACTGAGACTTGACTATGCCCTTTAGAAGGGCAGGAGGGTGACAGCTGTCTGCTCTCAGTATAGAATTACGGTCAGTTTGTTTATGATATAGAGTGGTACCCAGTTGGTGTGCATTTTTAAAGATCGTCAAATCCAGGAAGTTGATAGTCTGTCTATCAACAGTCATCTTGAATTTTACATTACTGGTGGCCATGTTGTAACTCTCAAACCAAGTTTGAAGGTCCTCCATGGTCCCCCGCCACACCATGAAAATGTCGTCAATATATCTGTAATAGCATATTACTGTTGAATTGACAGTATGCCACAGATATAGATTTTCGATTTGAGACATGTATATGTTGGCGTATGCGGGGGCCATGGAGGAACCCATGGCCGTACCAGCTGTTTGCAAATAAAACTTACTTTCAAATCTAAAGTAATTTTTATACAAACAATATTCAATCAGAGAGAGGAAATACTCAACCGGTGGACCTTCATAGAGAGAGTTGTTAGTGATATGTTCCTGTACAGCTTTAAGGCCCTCAGTATGGGGGATAATGGTATACAGACTGTTGACGTCCAGCCAGATGACTTATTGGTCAGTCTGGACGTCAACAGTCTGTATACCATTATCCCCCATACTTGAGGGCCTTAAAGCTGTACAGGAACATATCACTAACAACTCTCTCTATGAAGGTCCACCGGTTGAGTATTTCCTCTCTCTGATTGAATATTGTTTGTATAAAAATTACTTTAGATTTGAAAGTAAGTTTTATTTGCAAACAGCTGGTACGGCCATGGGTTCCTCCATGGCCCCCGCATACGCCAACATATACATGTCTCATTTCGAAAATCTATATCTGTGGCATACTGTCAATTCAGCAGTAATATGCTATTACAGATATATTGACGACATTTTCATGGTGTGGCGGGGGACCATGGAGGACCTTCAAACTTGGTTTGAGAGTTACAACATGGCCACCAGTAATGTAAAATTCAAGATGACTGTTGATAGACAGACTATCAACTTCCTGGATTTGACGATCTTTAAAAATGCACACCAACTGGGTACCACTCTATATCATAAACAAACTGACCGTAATTCTATACTGAGAGCAGACAGCTGTCACCCTCCTGCCCTTCTAAAGGGCATAGTCAAGTCTCAGTTTATCAGAACAATGAGAAATAATTCAGATGTGAGTACTGGGGTCTCCCAACTGACAGGAGTGGGAGAGAGATTCCGTGAAAGGGGGTATAAATCATCGATTATCCAAGACACCATGACCACAGTATCTACACTTACTCAAAATGAACTGATTAAGCCTACACCCATGAGAGACACGAGCAATAAGTTAATTATGTCTACAACATTCACTCCAGCCAACAAGAACACGGGACGTATCTTACATCAGCACTGGCCCATAATGGCGTCCGATCCTAAATTAACATTTACCCGACAGTTACAACCCATGGTGGGATTCAGGAGGGGCACTAATCTAAAGGACCTCTTAATGCGAACAGATCAGAAATCAAGTTACACCACAGGGGCTACAACAAATATCAAAGGATCCTATAGGTGCTTAGGCTGCACAACATGTAATGGCCTGGTTAGTACCAAAACCTTTCATCACCCACATACAAACAGGAGGTATGTGATTAAACATTCTATTACGTGTACTACTACACACGTGGTGTACCTCCTCTTTTGCCCATGCTCGTGCTTCTATGTGGGTAAAACCACAGGCACGTTACGTGAACGAATGGCAAATCACAGGCATGCAATAAGATCTGCACTGAAACGGGGAGATTCCGAACAACCTGTGGCACGCCACTGTGCCAAGCAAGGCCACGCTGTTTCTTCCATACGTTACATCCTTATTGACCACATACCCCCATTGGACCGAGGAGGGGATAGGAGCAAGACTTTGCTTAAACGTGAAGCTCAGTGGATCTTCAAAATTGGAACTATACATCCAGGCGGATTAAACACCACCCCAGATTTTAAAAATCTTATTTGATCCCACTGGGCAGTGCTACATACTTGGGGTACAACCCAGGGTCATTGTGGCTACGTGTAGCTTCCAGCCCCATTGCTCTTACGAGTAGGGGCGGCTGGTCGCTTACGACACAGCCTGATGGAGGTGATAGCCCCCATCTAGGCTGTGGAAGCCTGGCCCCTGAGGCATAGTTACCTTCTTATGCACCTTAGACCTTTGATTGGGAAGTCATTGAATTACCTCTGATTGTGAGGGAGTAACAAGATGGACAATCTTTATTTGATCATACTTGGTCCCTTATAAGTTGGTTCAGCCTATCTCTGTATGTATGTGTGATAATGATGAATCTATACCAGATGCATATAATATCTATCCCTACATATCACCATGAATTGTCCTATAAGACATAATAAGGCATCTCTTAGAGATAAATTGGGGTATCTCTCCAACTTTGGATGTTGATTGTAGATAAAAGCATTTATTTTTGACTAACAGAGGTCAATACATACATTTCTCTATATCAGCCTGACAATCTACGTCCCCTTGAGATTTCACTGTAAAACGCCTTTTTCTGTACATAAATCTAAATCTGTACCCATCTATGTATATATACTATCGCTTTTATATAATGCATAGATGTGATTAAGAATGATTATCACTTATTGTCACATATGTCTGTGTGCTGCACTTTGCAATTGATCACAGTGTCGAGACACGATTAATGATTGTTTATTATAACTATGACTACAGTTGCCATGGAGACCTATATACACAATGGCACTTGATCAGCCGATTAGGGATATTATTATGGCGATCTAATCTAGTTTATTTATTATACCTAAGTTTGTGGCAGCACTTGTTTATTTATTACACATTACACACCACTGTGTATGAGTTATTGTACGTTGATGAAATACGTAATACAACTTGTATGTTTAATATTAAGATGCCGCGAAACCGGAAGTGAGATAATATCACTTCCGGTAGGCATCAGCACTGTGGAACGCAAGATGCGTTCCACGCTCGAGATTTGGCGCACTTTGGAGTAACACTTGTTTGGTGAGTAATATTTGAAACACTATAAATTGTTTGAGTTTTGCCAATGTGTTTATGCTGACGAAGGGGTTGTGAACCCCGAAAACGTTCCAATAAAGAAATTTGTGGAAGTCCTGAGAGTGCATTTACTTCTGATATATATATATATATATATATATATATATATATATATATGTGTTAAGAATTAGGTCAGAGATTTTTTAGTTGGCTAGATTTAAATATGGTTAGAGGTATATACCCTGTCTAATGCGTATAAAATTAATGGAAAAAGTAAGATTTTTCTTACTTTTTCCATTAAATTTATACGCATTAGACATGAGCAAACTACTCTTCTTTTTGATAATATAAATAATTCTACCAACATTTACTACATATGCAGATTATAATTAAAATGAACCAATATATATCTATCCCTAAGACTTTAGATCATGGAGTCATATCTAGTAAATTTTATATTTGCATTTAAAGGGACAGTATACACTCATTTTCCTATAACTGCATGTAATAGACACTACTATAAAGAATAAGAGGCACAGATACTGATATAAAAATCCAGTATAAAATGGTTTAAAAACGAACTTAGAAGCTTTCAGTTTAGCTCTGTTGAAAAGGCAGTTGGAAAGCCCACTGCAAGTGGGAAATATGACACTCCCCCCCCCCCCTCCCCCTTCTTTTGCATATGAAAAGACCCTTTACACAAACAGGAGCAAGCTGGAGAAGGTAGCTGACGGTATGCAAATAAAACTTTGGGGCTTGGTTAGGAGTCTGAAAATCAGAGCAATGTTCTTTAAAAATAAGCAAAATTATACATTTAAAAAAAAAACAAAAAAACTTTATGGGCTTTATAAATAGATCATCTACAAAACATTTATGCAAAGAAAAAAATGAGTGTATAATGGCCCTTTAACATGGATATTATATACTGTATATCCTTCCTATAGTCAATCCATCTAGGAACACAATAACAATATTAATAAATTAAATGATATATGCTATCTATACTAATAAAGATAATATTGATAAGCTGGTGTTGTTTATGTAGCTAGAATTTCCAATAAGTTTTCACGTTTGTAAAGCAGGCATTTATTCATCTGCCAATATCTTATAAGTAAAAATCTGAATCCCTGTGTATTATAAGTAAACATCATTGTATGAAATATTCTTGCGAATAAGGAATTTATCAGACATATGCAAAGATACTTTGTAATTGTATAAAACTGCTAGCTAAGTAGAATCATATTATGCTACGAATATCTCCTAAAAAATAAATAAATTGGAGAATTTTTAAACTGAAGTGAATATAACGTTAAGAATCGTCTATACATACGGGTAACACATACGGATGATTGCTAATGTATAAAAAGGATGAAACTACTTCCCACAAATCATCTTGATAAAGGCATTTTAGTGCCGAAACGCGTAGAGGTTGATTTGTGGACACTATCTGTACTAAAAGAAAAAAGACACTTTGATCCGGGGTCAACAGAGGTTAAAATACCCCACAAAGGAGAAGATGTGGAAGTGATCCCCTGATAGGCAATACTAGAGTCAGCTGACCAAGCTGTGACATCGAGGCAGTGAAGATGCTGCGAGTATCCCGCCACACACGGAGAACGCTGTTAGCGAGGAACACAGCTAGGTAAGTCTGCCACACAGCAGAACACGAACTGACAAGTCTGGACAGAGATCCGACAATACTTACCATCAAAACACCTGACCGGTCAGGCACTATCAGTCTATAATATCATGGGACACTTTTTTTAACTGTTCCTAAAACAGAACTTTCACTTGGCACTAATTCTATATGGTATAAAACTACCTTCCATTAAGCTATCCTCTACACATTGTGGGCGATCAATGTGTTCTTAGACATCACTGAAGTGAAAATGAGAGAGATATCTATAGTTCTATTAATATTTGTATACACAGAGACATTATAATTAAATCTCTATGGGAACATATAGAGACACCATTTTTTTAATTACTAATTCAATCTAAATCACCATATGTTTTTCTTTGTTTGATGCATTGGGAACCACACAGGAGTTACAAGGAGATTTGGAAACATTGTTACATTTTAATCTGCATTTTCTTGAAACCTGATGAATTTTCTACTTAGCGGCATGCTGCCCATATACATTATATGCTGAATATTGCTATTTGTTACTTGCACTGATATAATTGTATCCGATATATGTTTTGAGATATTGTATCTCTATGTATTACTAATTTAATTCGTTAATTTTTTTATGTCCTACGAATTAATATATACTGTTCGTAGCACTTTTGTGTAGCATATGTTATGTTTTTAAATGAGATCTTTAAACTGACTTTTGGGTATCCGGTATACCCATACTGACCCTTATAAATTGGGTACTGCTATACATTTTATATACAGTATAAAGGTTGTGGCCACAACATTATTATTTGTTCATCTTTGTCTATTTTAAATGTATTGTTGAATTGTATTTTTATGTCTAGGGTTAAACCTTTTAATTGTCACTGTACTCATTCATACTTTGCAGAGATTAGATAGGATATATTCCCTTCCATATATTAGAACACTTTATTATATATCCTCAGCTTTCATTAGCGCCACTCAACTATTGTTTTTTGTTCTAAATCACTATTCCAACCGTGTGGAGAGATCACGGTATAATTTATGAGCGGCACAGAGGATTAGACTAGGCCCAGATATTTTGGCACTTGTATAAAAATAGGGTCGCAAAGGTATATGGTATCAATGCACTGGGTCTTGGGAAAAAATGTTTGGAGAACCCTGCCTTACTGTAAAACTTTGAATCATTTGATATTAAAATATTGCACTGGGGTGTACTCACTTCTGTTGTATACTGTGTGCGTGTGTACATGTATGTAATATCTGTTGCCTGCGGCTTCGCTCACGTTGATTTTGTGATTTGTAAAAAAAATAGCGAAAAAGGCGACCACTCGCAACGATGTGTTCACTCCGTTTGTGCCCGTTCGTGTTGCACACTCGCTGACATGAGCTTTCTGAGGTTTTTTTTCTGTTAATTCTCTGTGTTTCTCGTACTTAGGCAGTTGGGCACCAATGATCTATGTTGTTGGCAGGGCGTCTGTCCGGCACATTATTTTTAAAGGAAAATCTAGTCTGTAACATCTTCGGTTTTTGAGATATACGTATCCTCATAAAATAATTAACCCCCCCCTTTTTCACCCCCTTAGGGACGTAATTTCCAAAAAAATTTCCTTAGTGGGTGCCTACATCATACAAACAACGTACCTTCCAAATTTCACATTCCTAGGTTAAACGGCTTGAGCTGGGCGTTGATCAGTCAGGACTTCTTTTATTTTTATATATATATATATATATATATATATATATATATATATATATATATATATATATATATATATATATATATATATATATTACAATAAGGGGGTACCCAAAAGGTAGTTAATGCAACTCTTTACAATAATACAAAATACAAAGAATAAGAGTGTGCTAAACAAAACTCTACCATTAGTTAGTTGTAATCACTGTTTGCACTATAGTATCTGAACTATAGCCAGAATATTTTCAAAGAGATAGGATTCTATATTAATATATCTTCTACGTTCTGATAGATATGCTTATACAAAATATGAATAAAATATATTTATTTAATCAATTATCTCCTAAAAAAATTTACATATAAAAAATAATAAGGTGCACCTTATAAACATTCATAAACAATTATAAACCTATATTCATATATTCGTAACCTTTGTAGGGCTGCTAATAAATCCTCTATATAATTTTCACAGCGTCCCCAAACTTTAAGGAGTTAAACGTGCTTAGAGTTATAATTGTGTTAAAAAATTGTATCCAGACCTTGCAACAAAGTTTATCCAATATTGCAATATTGTATTAAGTCTTTAAGCAGGTATAAGTGATAGGCGTTGTTCAATGTAGTATAATTAACCGCTACTTCTCAAAAAATACACTCGAAAGATTTTCGTTTTAATTTGTAAGTATCGTCTTAATGTCACCAATTATTTAGTGTTAGATGCCCAAAGTAGTTGAATCACCAGAATACGAAAGGTAGAGATATGAAATTAACTACCTTTCTCTGACCATTTACCTTCTTCTTGCGGGGTTTCGGCGTTCAGCTAGCCGTTTACTGTGGCTGTGACGTGTCTCCTTCACGTGTTGCGCTGATCCGCCAATCACCAGGTCAGATTGCCAGTGTTTAGAATTTCAAAGTGGGGCTCCGTCCAAGTCGATCTGCCCAATTGTCAAACAAGGGCTCTGCTCAAATCTGTGTGTGTAGTTAGAATTTTTTAAACACAATACTGTAATCCACAGATATCCAAGCAGTTTCAGGCTGTATCTTTATATATGCCAAGTGTTCCTTACGTGATTGCCACTCCGGTGGCAATTTGCAGTGGCAACGAATAATTTATTGTGAAAAAGTTTCGGGGAAATCAACTGTCCCCTTCCTCAGACCAAACAAAGTGAACAAAACAATGTGTTTAAATAGCATATAACCCCACCCCCAGGAAGTGACATAATCTGTAGTATCTGCAGCATAACAGTGAAGTACACAATAGTGAGCATAAATATGCTACATATCAGTATAGTAATAGTGAAACATTATTCATATACAATGAAAGTGGAAAAATAAAGTGTAGATTCAGGGCACAATGGATAAGTGCATAAGTGCATATGATTCAAGACATATGAAAATCAATTTATAACAGGAGCTTGCTAAAAAATAAATGTAGATCAATATACAACAGATATAAACATAGAACAACCGCTGATTGCAAAAATGAAACTGATGTTTTTTGCGGTAATCGAGTGGAAAAGAAACATCCGTTTATATTACATAAATCTAATGGCGTCTCCTGATCTAAATGCTATTACCTATGACGCCACATCGACAAATGGGCTCCGTATTGTGTGCATGTTTTGATAATTCAGGTAGGAGCTGTGTGTTACGCACAGATATTTTCTCTTTTCCCCTTATCATAAGTCACAATATTAGGATGCTTTCATACTATAATCAAAGGCACCTGTGATTTGTTTTAGCTGTAGCAATATGCTTTTAATATGGAATAGCATTTAGATGTTTCTTTTCCACTCGATTAGCGCAAAAAACATCAGTTTCATTTTTGCAATCAGCGGTTGTTCTATGTTTATTACAAGCATCTGTTGTATATTGATCTACATTTATTTTTTAGCAAGCTACATTGATTTTCATATGTCTTGAATCATATGCACTTATCCATTGTGCCCTGAATCTACACTTTATTTTTCCACTTTCATTGTATATGAATAATGTTTCACTATTACTATACTGATATGTAACATATTTATGCTCACTATTGTGTACTTCACTGTTATGCTGGTATCCATGGATTCTACAGATTATGTCACTTCCTGGGGGTGGGGTTGTATGCTATTTAAACACATTGTTTTGTTCACTTTGTTTGGTTTGAGGAAGGGGACTGTCGATTCCCCCGAAAAGTCACTTTTTCACAATAAACTGTTTGTTAAAAGTCCAGTGAGTGCGGTTCACTAACTTGGATATCTGACATTTTCTGTTCCTGTCATCCTGGCACATTATACCGTTGGTGAGAGTGCAAATCCCATATGAACTTTTTTGGATGTGTGTGTGTATATATATATATATATATATATATATATATATATATATATATATATATATATATCCTATAAAAGAAGTCCTGGCTGACTCATCAACACCTAGCTCAAACCATTTCCCAAAAATCCACTTAAGGGGGGGGGCTTATTTATGAGGATACCTATATCTCAAAAACCGAAGATGTTAGACGTGAAAATCGGTATTTAGATTCTCCTTTAGAAATAAAGAAACACATGTTTTACCATTTCCCAAAAATCCACTTAAAGTGAAAGCCAACCATAGCGTTTTTGAAATGCTAGGTTTGACTGTTGAAACAAATAATGGGCACTTTCATTCATGCAGTATAAGATACTTCATGCAGAAAGTGCCTTTTATTTGTTTCAACCGTTCACCGTTCTTAGCTGCTACGGCAGCCCACGGCCAAAACATTTTTTTGCTAAGAGGTGACATTTTCACCTCTTAATCAATAGCCATGCGGTAAATCCGGTTTGGCGCCCATGGGTGCCGGATTTACAACATTATTTTTTTTTATTTGATCGCATTTGGCAGTGAAATGGTAGCATGAAATATACCAAAATGGGCCTAAATCAATACTTTGGGTTGTCTTCTAAAAAAAAAAAAAAAATATATATATATATATATATATATATATATATATATATATATATATATATATATATATATATATATATATATATATATATATATATATATATATATATATATATATATATATACATGTGAAGGGTTATTCAGGGATTCCTGACAGATATCAGTGTTACAATGTAAATATCGCTAATATTGAGACAAAAAAAATAGGTTGGAAATAGCAAAGTGCTACTTGTACTTATTGCCCTATAACTTGTAAACATTGGGTATTTCTAAACTCAGGAGAAAATTTAGAAACTATTTAGCATGGGTATTTTTTGGTGGTTGTAGATGTGTAACAGATTTTGGGGGTCAAAGTTAGAAAAAGTGTGGGTTTTTTTCCAATTTTTTCATCATATTTTATAATTTTTTTTAGAGTAAATTATAAGATATGATGAAAATAATGGTATCTTTAGAAAGTCCATTTAATTGCGAGAAGAACAGTATATAATATGTGTGGGTACAGTAAATGAGTAAGAAGAAAATTACAGCTAAACACAAACACTGCAGAAATGTAAAAACAGCACTGATCCTTAATAGTAAGAAAATTGAAAAATGGTCCAGTCACTAAGGGGTTAATCACAGCGACTTACCCTGTGCGTCTTCTAGGGCTTTGATAGCACAGGTCTCACTGACAGTAATGAGACCACGCTATATATGTAACAATCACTTTGTCACAAAAAACAGCTGAATTATCCTGTATCCTTAAAGGGTTAAACAACTTTCCAGTTTACTTGTATTATCACATTTGCTTTGTTCTCTTGCTGTTCTTTGTTAAAACTAGTTAGGCTCAGTAACAGGGTGCACTATTGTGGGAGCTAGCATTGGGTGAGCTAATAGGCATATTAGTGCAGTCACCAATCGCCAGCTAGCGTCCAAGAGTGCTGCTTCTGAGCCTTCCCATGCATGTTTTTCTAAAAAGGGTACTAAGGGAAGGAATCCAATTTGATATCGAAGTAAATTATAAAGTTTAAAATTGAATGCTCTGTCTGAATCATAATCCTTTTTTTTTTTTTACTGTCACTTTAAATAATGGATAATATTTGTTTTAAGACTGTCAAAAAAATCATCTTTTAACTATAAGCTTCTGAAATCAAAGAATTTGACTACATAAAGTAGAAAATCTGCTCATATGTAAAGGTAAATTTGAGCTGAGCTATTTATTCCTGTATTTTTCTTTGTGTAGATTGGTTTCCACGATATGGGACTGGGAAACATATGGAAGAACTACAGAGTTTTGATAATTATGGGAACAGGTCTTGGACTAGTACATTGGGGTTGGCATAAAATGAAATCCAACCCAATTTTTCACCCTGACAAGGACGATTTTGTACCTGAACCAGCCATTGTTACATATGTTTTGAAAAAGGATGCAAAGGACAAAACCAAATAGCTGTCTGCTTAATTTAGGTATGATTTTTATTATAATTTGTATTTAAAGTAAATTTATGCTCAACAAATGAAAGTAAAGCGATAACATGAACGTTAAAATATTTGGTATTCCCGGAAGTAAACCCTACTTAGGCTGACCCCCTTTTTAAGGGTTCCCCTTTTGCAGTTTTTACTTTAAATTCCTTTTACACCCCTCTGGCATTTCTCCCCTCCAAACGGAAACTCTCCGTTTAATCTAGATATTGGTGGCAATATTATTTCATGGAAGACTCAAAATGCTGTAGGTCATTTATAGGTTAATCTGTGATGGTAATATATTAGGTCTACAAAACACAACATAACATTTTCAGCAGACTTAAAGGGCCACTGTAAGTAAATATTTTCTATGCCTGTTACTAACTAACTACCCCAAATACGCTTTTTATCAATAGCATTTCATTAACATATATCTACCGTATATCAGAAATCTTGTCTGCAAATTTAATTGTTTTCCAAACCCACTCCGTGGGTATCCTTTGCTCTGTACCAATCCGTTTACAATACCTAGGTTTCAAAATGGCGCGTTAAACACAAAGTTATTGGTTTAAGTATTTTGAACACTCAGTGCTGAAAATAGTGGGCAGGATAACGTGACATCATCAGCGAATAAAAGATATAACTTTTAGAATGTTATGAAACTTTGTTTTGGAGAAAATATAGGTCAGTAGGTGTTAATTAATGTTTATTAACCTTAATATGTTAGTTGTTTAGCTTAAAAATTATAACAGAAAGTAATCCTTTAAGATGCTGGGTGTCACACCACCCTAGAGATATTTAGACTGTAAATGGCTGTGTTGGAGATACCAAAGACCAATAATGACTGTTGCCCATAAATCTCCGCCCTGCCAATCTTCTGTTGATCGCAATCAATCAAAATAAACATCATGGGTGAAGCAATTTAGTTAAACAGGTTTACACACTGCAGTGTTGCTAGTGCTTGGGAAATATTTGTTGTAAAAAAAAACTACACCACTCTTAGCTCCCTTATGGTGACTCATTTAAAGGGACAGTCAACCCCAGAATATTTGTTTTTTTAAGAGATAGATAATCCCTTTATTACCCATTCCCCAGTTTTGCATAACCAACACAGCTACAATAATACATTTTTTGCCTCTGTGATTAACTTGTATCTAAGCATCTTCTGACAGCCCCCTGATCACATGACATTTTATTTATTATCTATTGACTTTCATTTTAGCCAATTAGTGCAGTGTCTGCCACAATCCACGGGCGTGCTCACAATGTTATCTATAGGGTTTACCTGAACTAGCTCTCCCCTGCTGTGAAAAGCAAATACAAAAGCATGAGATTAGAGGCGGCCTTCAAGGGTTTAGAAATTATCATATGAGCCTTCCTAGGTCTAGCTTTTAACTAAGAATACCAAAAGAACAAAGCAAAATTGGTGATAAAAGTAAATTGGAAAGTTGTTTAAAATTACATGCCCTATTTGAAACATGAAAGTTTTTTTTGGACTTGACTGTCCCTTTAAGTAAAAATGATCTCTCCAATGTAACCCCTGCCTATAAATTCCAGTACACCTGAAAAGCTACTGGCACATAATCCAGGCAAATTGAGATCCTATATTAATTGGTGATTACTAATTTAAAGTGACATGAAACCCAAAATGTTTCTTTCATAATTTAGGTAGAACATACAATTTTAAAAACTTTCGAGTTTACTTCTATTATCAAATTTGCTTCATTCTCTTGGTACCATTTGTTGAAGAAGCAGCAATGCCCTACTGGTTTCTAACTGAACACAAGTGAGACAATGTGTATGTATGTATATATATATATATATATATATATATATATATATATATATATATATATATATATATTACAGCCACCAATCAGCAGCTAGAAGCTAGACACACATTTTAAGGGACAGGAATGGATTTTAAACACACATATATATGCAAAATAATAGAAAATATATAAAACTATACAAGAAATTTCTTCAGACAGAGCACACCATTTTTAAAAGTTTCCTTTTTCTATTATCAAATTTGCTTTGTTCCCATGATATTCTGTGTGTAAGAGACACCTAGGTAGGCACCTGGAGCACAACATGACAGGAAATAGAGCTGCCATCTAGTGCTCTTGCAAATGTATAACATTCCTGCAAAACTGCTGCCATATAGTGCGCCAGAAATGGTCCTACTCCTAAGCATATACCCCTGCTTTTCAACAAAAAGATATAAAGAGTACAAAGAAAAATTAATAATAGAAGTAAATTAGAAAGTTCTATAAAATTCGGTACTCTCTGAGTATTTAAAAAGAAGGCATCTAAGCTAAGGGGCCAGACAATTTTTGGTTCAGTACACTGAACAGCACTTTTTTTTTATTGGTGGATGAATTTATCCACCAATCAGCAAGGACAACCCAGGTTGTTCACCAAAAATGGGCCGGCATCTAAACTTACATTCTTGCTTTTCAAATAAAGATACCAAGAGAATGAAGAAAATGTGATAATATGAGTAAATTAGAAAGTTGCTTAAAATTGCATGCTCTATCTGAATTACGAAAGAAAAATTTTGGGTTCAGTGTCCTTTTAAGGTGTTTTTCTTTAAATTTTCTAAAACTTTTTCAGTGAAGAAGAATTTCTTGCACATTATCTCTTCAGACACACATTCAAAGTTTTGAGAGCCCAAAATAATCTTACCAAAACCTCTTGGAGAGCATGACATTGTGCATTGATTAATGTAATTCATTTACCAAAAAAATAAAACATTGCAGACATTAATATATAGTATAGCTTTTTTGCTAAATATTTTTTTTTTTTTTTTAAAGTAAACCAAATGCAATCATATAAAAAAACAATTGTTAATCTTTTCACAAACTTTGGGTTTCTCACTGAAATATTTTACTTACTGCTTATGTAAAAGCTTTTCGGGGATCCTTTTTGTTCGGAAATAGCAGACATGCATGGCTTTGCCCTTGCTTTTTTGGTAATTAGAAGGCCACTAATTGGTGCATTGCACAATACTGCTGAAATTCCCAGTAGTTAAAGGGACATTATACACTAGATTTTTCTTTGCATAAATGTTTTGTAGATGATCCATTTATATAAGCCATACAGTTTTTTTTTTTTAATGTATAGTTTTGCTTATTTTTAGATAACATTGCTCTGATTTTCAGACTCCTAAATAAGCCCCAAAGTTTTTGGAGAATACCGACGTATACCTACTCCAGCTTGCTTCTGTTTGTGTAAAGGGTCTTTTCATTTGCAAAGGAAGGGGGAGGGTCTGCTATTTCCCACTGGATTTTTATATCAGTATCTGTGCATGTTCTTCTTTATAGTAGTGTCTATTACATGCAGTTATATAAAAATTGGTGTACACTGTCACTTTAAGTGGTTAATTAGTAAGCTGGTAAAGGTAATAGTATTGTAGTCCAAGGATTACTCTCCCACCTGACACCTCCTTCATCCTCCTTCACCTCCTTCATCCCTTCCAAACAGCTCTCTAAACACCCATTCCTCCCCCCCCCCCAAAACTTATTTTCATTAGTGTAGTGCCCCTTCCTTACCTCCCACTGGCACCAACAGGTGATCGTTACAGACACTGACATAGTGTCACTGTCTGTAACGGTGCATCAGTCTGGCTTCATATTATAATGGAGCACTGATCGTACTCCAATACAGCATGAAGGCAGCTGCCTGAAGCCCACAAACGGCAAGTCCGGTTGTCACTTGACAACCAAGACTGCTTTTTGATTGTCATAAAAAAAAAATAAAAAAAAGTCCATTCAAGTGGGCCGGCATAACATTGCAATAGAAACATTACTATTTTGAACTAATTTAACCCTTTCACAGATGGATTAAAAACAACAAAATAGTACACATATACTTTTTTAATGGCAAAGGTTACATATATGGTGTTTGATTAGATAAATTTTACCATCACTTTAAGTTAGTGTACATTTCTTGAACTCTGATGTATAACAAATCTAATATTGTTGGTGCTGCAACAAAGTCTTCTGTATACATATATCATTCTTAATAGATTATAACCATGTAAGATTTAACTACTTAATAGATTAGAGGGGTTCAATTTGAGGCTGGTATTTTAATCAATCAGAAAATAGCTGTTTATCTTTTTAAATAAGTGTCTAATGTAAAGCTGTATAGCCTATAAAGCAGTGGTCTCAAAGTACCGGCCCCAGGGCCAAATACGGCCCTCAAGATAGTTTCATCTGGCCCTCCCTTGTTTATTAGGTAAACCATTAATTTGGGCTGTCAATTTTTTTTTAGGGCTCTAAGAGGTGTAACTAGTTGATGTTCTATATAGGCACTCACTAGATAAATATAAAGCATCCAGTGTAGACTCCAACCATGCACTGTATAACAACTTTTTATGTTGCTATATGGTTCCAAGATGATCACTTCACTTGGCACTCACAAGATAAATATAAACAACTATGTATGTCTATTGTGGGCTACAACTCCCACCATTCACCACTACTTGGTTAAATGTCACTTCCATTTCCTAGTATAGCCTGTTCTGTAGCACTTACTCAGTTCAAGCGGCCGCCCATGGGAGAAGAACATTTGACCAGTGGCCCCCAGATACGTTGAGTTTGATACCCCTGCTATAAAGTAAGGTCTATGCACCAAAACCAGTCAGACTGTATGCCCATATTTTGCCAGACTAAATACTGTTTCTGTTATTGTAATGTTGATTAACAAAGCTTTTTTAATGCATTAGCCTTTTTTAGATTATGTTTTGACACTTATAATCAGAGTGCATGGACTCTATTTCTATAAGCCACTCATTTACCAGCCATGGCCTAGATTGAACTTTGGAAGATTAGTCTCCCCTCATTGGTTCCTGTGTTGTAGTTTGTGTAAGTGGGTAGAAGCAGGTAACACAGCCGTCCCATGCAGGAGCTGCATTCAAGACTGTAAGTCGCTTCCTTTATTACGCTTCATTAAAGGGACATTAAACACTAAATACATGCTAGATAGAATGATGCATTTAAAGAAAAGATTAGTCCATGACTAACATGTAGATGTATTTTTTAAAGTTTCATTAGTTGTTTAAAAAGTGACAAAATAAGTGTAAAGTTTTAGTGTCTATAAAACACTGGGAGCTGCCATGTTGTAACTTGTGTTACCTTTTCTGCTGTGGCCAATTAGAGACAGTTATAAATAGGTCACTAGAGTGTGCAGCCAATGGTTGTGCTGGATTTAACAGTGTTCTGCACTTCCATTTCTAACAGGAACTGAAAAGCTCACAATTTCAGAATGGAATTACAGGCAAAGAGGACAAAATAAATATTGAAAGTATATTGCAGAGCTGTTTTATATATACAATTTATCATTTTATATTACCATCTCAAAGTGTTTAATGTCCCTTTAACTATTACTATCTTAAGCTATTTTCCTATTTACTTCTGTAATGTAAATTGCTTCATTCTCCTGGTATACCTAGTTGAAAAGCATACTAGGTAGACTCAGGAGTAACAATGCATTACTGAGTGCTAGCTGGTTATTAGTGGCTAGATACTGGCTCACTTGATGTGTTCATATACAGTACTTTGCAAAAGTTTTAGGCCACCATTAGTTTTGTTATTTTAGCAATGATATAATGACCATATATATTTAATTATTTCTTAGTCTCTTTAATAGAACTTGTTAGAATATATAACCAAAGTGCCGCCATCTTGTATCTAAGAATCCATGATGAACTAATTATGAACTGTTGTACCAACATTGAACTGTTAGGTTTTTTGTGTATTTTGATATATTACATCTGTTCATTGGCGAGTAACATCTTTATCTCATTACTAAGGTAAGCATGCAGCTAAGAGCATTTTCACATTCCTATGTTATCTTGTTGTTCAAGGATGAATGTCTCCAGTTTTATACAAAGGACTTTGTGTCAAGTTGTATTACCTAATTTGTAATAGGGGGCGTGTATGAAGACCCTCTGTGTCGTTACATGTATGTGATTTGTAATATATAATCCACCCCTGCTAAGAATAAACCAGAGCAGACTTAGATTCCATTGTGTGTGCATGTCTGATTCTTGCTCTCCAAGGCCTTGAATGTGAAATACTCAATTCCAGTGCTAAGTGTAACATACTGATTATTATTATGAAGATTATGAAGTGGTACCCCGGCGATTTAAGACCTAACAGAACTCAACCAGAAAATACAGGATATTTGTATCCCTTATTCAAAAACAGAAAAAAACAGCTTCTATAGGCTAAAGTGGCAAGTATTTAGTGTGACTTCCCCTTACACATGAGCAATAGCAAGAACCTGGCTCTCGTAAACCTAAATGGAATGGAACCCTAATTAATGTCATTGCTGACACCTGTATTTGTCCTACTATTTCATGTCAAAATGACTGCTGTGAAAAAGGTCTATTACACCAGGTTTGTGCAAGACATGCTTGAGCATTACATACACATGTGGTATGAGTTTAATTTATTGGAAGCTTGCTAATAAAACCAACTTTCAATCACATTATTCCATTCAAAATGCCAAAGATCACAGAATTTGACAGACATAAAATCATACTTTTGCATCAGCAAGGCCACTCTCAAAGGGAAATCAGCAAGCAAACTGGATACTTAAGATATGTGGTATTCAAGCTGTTATAAAGAAATTTAAATAATCAAGAGAGGTCAAGGACAAAAAAAGAACTGGAAGGTCAAGAAAACTTTAAAAATCTGATGAGAAGTTTCTCAGAGTTACTTCTTTGAGAGACTGGAAGAAGTCTCGCAAGGACCTGGCTCAGCATCTGGCAGCTTCATCGGGTTGCCAAGTCGACCCTACTACAGTCTGAAGAAGCTTGATCATGAATGGTCTTTGTGGAAGGGTAGCAGCCAAGAAACCACTTTTTCGGAAGGGGAACAGGGTGAAAAGGCTAATATATGCTAAAGCTCACAAAGATTGGAATGAAGATCAGTAAAAAAGAGAATTATGGAGTGACAAATCCAAGATTGAAATTTTTGGGTCCAATTGTCGACAATATGTGAGAAGAAGAGTTGGAGAGAGATGGAAGACTGAGTTTTTTGTGGCTTTCAGTGAAACATGGTGGAGGGTCTGTCCTGGTTTGGGGCTGCATTTCTGCCAGTGATGGTGGAGATATTGTCCGAATTGATGGGATCATGAATGCTGAAAAATACAGACAGGTTTTAAATCATCATGTCATTCCTTCTGGAAAGCGCCTGATTGGAAATGGTTTTAATTTTCAGCATAACGATCCCAAGCACACTGCTAATGCAGTGAAAACGTATTTGGAGAGAAAAACAGCTGATAAAACACCGACAGTAATGGACTGGCCTCCATGTCAAGACCTGAATATTATAGAGGCAGTATGGGATCAGCTGGACAGAGAAAGAAATAAAAGACAACCTAAATCTAAAGAATTACTCTGGGAAGTGCTGAAAGAAGCCTGGTATAATATAGCAGAAGATTACTTCAGAAAACTTCAGTACAGTCTCCCCCAAAGAGTTCAAGATGTGCTTAGTGCCAAGGGAGGTCACACTAAATACTTGTTGTTTTTTTTATATTTTGTCTACATATTTCCTCTATTTCCTGTTTTGTTTCTTAATAAAGAGACCAACAAATAAATATGTATGGTCATTAATACTTTGCTAAAACATCAAATATTATGATGGCCTAAGACTTCTGCACAGTACTGTGTGTGTGTATATATATTTCTCCAAATGAAAGGGCACTCGCATGACTTGAAAATGGAAAATATCTTTATTGCATATAATTCATCATAAAGTGTCAGTCGACGTTTCGGCTACAATTTTAGACTTTTTTAAGACAATCAATATCGGTTAAAGAAACCTCTCGGCGTGTCTATGCACCATTCTGTGACATAGTATTCCTACTACCTCACGGAATGGCGCATGGACACGCCGAGAGGTTTCTTTAACCGATATTGATTGTCTTGAAAAAGGCTAAAATTGTAGCCGAAACGTCGACTGACACTTTATGATGAATTATATGCAATAAAGATATTTTCCATTTTCAAGTCCTGTGAGTGCCCTTTTATATGGAGAACTTTATGCATGACTTTTAAGGAGACACCGAGGCACTGGATTAGCTATGACTGAAGGAGTGAGTGCATAACAAATGTGTGTGTGTTATATATATATATATATATATATATATATATATATATATATATATATATATATATATCTCAAAATAACAAGAGTATTGCATTAAGCAATGATACTTTTTTTATTGGACTAACTATACATTTATAAGTTGACAAGCTTTCGGATGAGTTCCTTCCTTTATCAAGTCTAAAGCAATACATTATTGCTTTAGACTTGATAAAGGAAGGAACTCTTCCGAAAGCTTGTCAACTTATAAATGTATAGTTGGTCCAATAAAAAAAAAGTATCATTGCTCAATGCAATACTCTTGTTATTTTGATATCTAAATCTCTGGACTAACACGGCTACTCCAATCAACGTGTATGTGTGTGTATGTATATATATGTGTGTGTATATATATATATATATATATATATATCCCTCAGTTTACGCCGGGGTTATGTTCCAGAATGAATGGTTGTAAATCGAAACCGTTGTAAATTGAAACCCAGTTTATAATGTAAGTCAATGGGAAGTGAGGGAGTTAGGTTCCAGGCCCCTCTCAAAATTGGCATAAGTAACACCTAATACATTATTTCTCTTGTAAGGTGTATCCAGTCCACGGATTCATCCTTTACTTGTGGGATATTCTCCTTCCTAACAGGAAGTGGCAAAGAGAGCACACAGCAGAGCTGTCCATATAGCTCCCCCTCTAGCTCCACCCCCCAGTCATTCTCTTTGCCGGCTCTAAGCAATAGGGTCTCTCTCGGAAGGGTAAAGTGAATGTGGTGTTAGATTTGTAGTTTTTGTTCTACAAGCAAAAGTTTGTTATTTTTAAATGGTACCGGTTTGTACTATTTACTCTCCAGCAGAAAAGGGATGAAGATTTCTGCAGAGAGGAAGATGATTTTAGCATGTTGTAACTAAAATCCACTGCTGTTCCCACACAGGACTGAGGAGTACAAGAAAACTTCAGTTGGGGGGAACGGTTTGCAGATTAGGCTGCAATAAGGTATGTTAAGTCATTTATTTCTAGACAAGACTGTGATAATGCTAGAAAAGGACTGATAAGATCCCCAAGAGGGAAGGGTAAGCTTTATTCAGTGACTAAGTATGGAATTACAAGCTTACATGACAGGGCTAATTTATGCTGGTTGACACTATTTTATGGGTTGACACTTTTTTATGGCAAACGGTTTTTACTTATAAATATCGTTTTTAAGACACTTAGAAGGTCCCTTTGGGTTTCTTTCAGGGGTTGTTACCCACATGGCTAATATTATAACTCCTAGGAGTATAACTCCTGGGGTGCTGCCTGGGACTCCCTGAAAGCTCAGGGCTTATGGTCTCGGGAAGAAGCTCTTCTCCCGATAAACATTTTGGAACTGAGGGCGATATTCAACGCTCTTCAGGCATGGCCTCAGCTAGCTGCGGCTAAATTCATCAGATTTCAGTCGGACAACATCACAACTGTAGCTTACATCAACCATCAAGGGGGAACAAGGAGTCCCCTGGCAATGATGGAAGTAACCAAAATAATCAGGTGGGCTGAGGATCACTCTTGTCACCTCTCAGCAATTCACATCCCAGGAGTAGACAACTGGGAAGCGTATTTTCTAAGTCGTCAGACTTTTCATCCGGGGGAGTGGGAACTCCACCCGGAGGTATTTGCCCAGCTGATTCAGCTATGGGGCACTCCAGAATTGGATCTGATGGCGTCCCGTCAGAATGCCAAACTTCCTCTTTACGGATCCAGGTCCCGGGATCCCCAGGCGGTGTTGATAGATGCTCTAGCAGCGCCTTGGTCCTTCAATCTGGCCTATGTGTTTCCACCGTTTCCTCTCCTTCCTCGTCTGGTTGCCAAAATCAAGCAGGAGAGGGCGTCGGTGCTTTTAATAGCGCCTGCGTGGCCACGCAGGACTTGGTATGCAGACCTAGTGGACATGTCATCCGTTCCAACATGGACTCTGCCAATGAGGCAGGACCTTCCACTTCAAGGTCCTTTCAAACATCCAAATCTAATTTCTCTGCGTCTGACTGCTTGGAGATTGAACGCCTAATTCTATCTAAGCGTGGTTTCTCTGAGTCGGTTATCGATACCCTGATTCAGGCTAGAAAGCCTGTCACCAGGGAAATCTACCATAAGATTTGGCGAAAATATCTTTGTTGGTGCGAATCCAAGGGTTACTCATGGAGTAAGATTAGGATTCCCAGGATATTGTCCTTTCTCCAAGAAGGATTGGATAAAGGATTATCAGCTAGTTCCTTAAAAGGACAGATATCTGCTTTGTCTATTCTTTTACACAGACGTCTGGCAGAGGTACCAGACGTTCAAGCGTTTAGTCAGGCTTTAGTCAGAATCAAGCCTGTTTATAGACCTGTGGCTCCGCCATGGAGTCTGAATTTAGTTCTTTCAGTTCTGCAAGGGGTTCCGTTTGAACCTTTACATTCCATAGATATTAAACTTTTATCTTGGAAAGTTTTGTTTTTGGTAGCTATCTCTTCTGCTCGAAGAGTTTCAGAGTTATCTGCTTTGCAGTGTGACTCACCTTATTTGGTGTTCCACGCAGATAAGGTAGTTTTGCGTACCAAACCCGGTTTTCTTCCTAAGGTTGTGTCTAATAAGAATATTAATCAGGACATTGTTGTTCCTTCTCTGTGTCCTAATCCTTCTTCGAAGAAGGAACGTCTGTTACACAATCTTGATGTGGTTCGTGCTTTAAAGTTCTATTTACAAGCAACTAAGGATTTCAGACAAACAACTTCATTGTTTGTCATCTATTCTGGTAAGAGGAGAGGTCAGAAGGTGACTGCTACCTCTCTTTCCTTTTGGCTGAAAAGCATCATCCGTCTGGCCTATGAGTCTGCTGGCCAGCAGCCTCCTGAAACAATTACTGCTCATTCTACCAGAGCAGTGGCTTCCACATGGGCTTTTAAAAATAAGGCTTTTGTTGAACAGATTTGTAAGGCAGCGACTTGGTCTTCGCTGCATACTTTTTCCAAATTTTACAAATTCAATACTTTTGCTTCTTCAGAGGCTATTTTTGGGAGAAAGGTTTTACAAGCAGTGGTGCCTTCCGTTTAAGGTACCTGTCTTGTTCCCTCCCTTCATCCGTGTCCTAAAGCTTTGGTATTGGTAAGTAAAGGATGAATCCGTGGACTGGATACACCTTACAAGAGAAAACAGAATTTATGCTTACCTGATAAATTACTTTCTCTTGTGGTGTATCCAGTCCATGGCCCGCCCTGGCTATTAAGTCAGGTAGATTTTTTTGTTTAAACTACAGTCACCACTGCACCCTATGGTTTCTCCTTTTTCTTCCTAACCTCCGGTCGAATGACTGGGGGGTGGAGCTAGAGGGGGAGCTATATGGACAGCTCTGCTGTGTGCTCTCTTTGCCACTTCCTGTTAGGAAGGAGAATATCCCACAAGTAAAGGATGAATCCGTGGACTGGATACACCACAAGAGAAAGTAATTTATCAGGTAAGCATAAATTCTGTTTTTTAAAGCTTTGAAATGAAGACTTTAAATGCTAATCAGCATTATAAACCTAATAAAATAATTACACAACACAGAATATATAATTAAACTAAGTTAAATGAACAAAAACATTTGCTAAACAGCATTATAAACCTAATAATATAATCACACAACACAGGCTTTACTTGCATTTTTCTGCAAACAGTTCTTTCTATGCATTCCAATCTGGACTGATTTATAGACATGAAGATCTTGTTCCTTTGCAAGCTGCTCGATAGCTCAGGTCTGTTTAAACTGATTAATTTCAGCTTGCTTGACTTGCATATCTTTGCTGCAACACAAGCGGACAGCTCCACCTACTGGCTATTTTAATCAATGCACTGCTTCTCAATGCTTTTCAATAGCAGTCACATGACTGAAAAAAAAGGTTGTTATTCTGAAACGGTGCAAATTGAACCGTTGTAAACAGAGGACCACCTGTGTGTATATAACATACAGTGTGTGTGTATATAACAAAATGTTAGAACATTGATTAAATAAGATTATAATGATGAGGAGACCTAGAATAAGAAGGGATGAAATGGTTCTGAGTGGTAGAGATAGTGAGCTTTAGTGAATTTTCCTATTATGTCTCATACTACATATTTTGCTTAAAATGTTTGCTCAGATTTGCTAACTTTTGTGATCTTTTTTGCAATCCTTTTGATAATGAACCTCTGAAACTTGTTCTACAAATCACAAAAATTAATCTATTTACAATATTTATTACCTGTTCATAGCAAACGTTTTGGTGAAATATTAGTTTAGATTCCTATGACAGGTAATTAAAGGATTATTATGTTTATTATCATTTATTTGTATAGTGCTGCAAAAATCTGTAGCGCATAAATACTTTTTTTTTTTCTTCTAGGTATTTATTTTACTTCTATAAAGAAGAAAGGATGCGAAAGAAATCGTGGTTCAGAAAGAACTTGCTCTTGGTGGCTGGAGTGTCATTTTTGGGCTTTCACTTTGGAACATATTTTATTCAGAAAGTGGCCAAAAGTTCTGCAAAAACAACTCTAGAGCCGAAAGAAGTTAAAAATGAATGAACAGCCTACTCGACTTATACAAACTTTTATTTCTTTTTACCAGAATCCCATCCCATTGCATCTCAATTGTTAGATTTTACATGATTTTTCCCATCAATAAAATTTAATTACAAATGAAATAATTAGAACTCAAGTTATTTTCTTTGAAGTTGTCATAAGGCTAAAAATGTCAAGGTTTGAACCTAAGAAACCTTCACTTTGTACTTCAGGGCCTTTATTGAATGATACATTTAGAGAATCCCTGAGTGTTTTACATGCAATTGTAAAGTCTTGTTATGGTCCATTTGGTCGGCTGAAACAGCTTCACAATGGTATAGGAGGATGTGTCACTACTACATCACAGTCACATGCCTTGCTTAGTGGCTTTTCTGTCCGTCATCCAGCTGTAAAGCTAATAGCTGCTTCTATCTGCAATCACATATCTACTTTTAGTGATTGTGGCCTTTTTGCTGCCAATTTGTGCTGCAACTTGATTGATCAGTTCACAAATTTAAATATTTCTCCCCATACAATAATAAGATTGACCAAGCATATTTTAAATCTATGTATTACTTATTTGAAGTCTGAGGATTGTGCCTGCAAAATGGCAGTAGATTTCAGCAACAGCAAGTCATTACTTAGTGTTGCTTACTCTGTAGTCTCTAGTAAGCCTGCATGTATGCTTACTGCAAATGAAGCAAATTACATCAGTACCTTGGCTGTAAAAGCCTTTCTTCTGACAGTTCCAAATGATGTAGGGTCAAGTGTTACTTTAGGTAAGAGCATTATAGTTCCTGTTGAAGGGGAGGATGTAATGGGATCTTCAGTTGTTTCTGGACTCCTTATTGAAATGTCAGATTATTATTTGACTCGAGCATTACTATCTACTCAGTTAACCACTAAACCCCTTAAAGTTGCCTTATTTTCTATTTCTTTATCTGGAGACTTTTGTGAAACTGGAGAAGGAACTTTGGATGTCTTTGATAGTGTAAACCCTGACATTGTTATGTTGGATCAGCTGTTTGCTTTGGGAAAACAGCTAGTGGATGATCATGTAATGCTTCTTTTGTGCCAAAAAGTTATCCATCCAGCCCTAAAACAATATCTTAAAGAACAGGATGTCTTTGCAGTGGATAGATTAGGAGCAGCAGTTATGGAACCCCTGAGTCAAATGACAGGTAAATTTAATTATCCGATTTATGACTGTATATACGTAATTGTTTTATCTTGCAAAACAATGTTTTATCATTTAATAGTTATAATCTGTGCAGTTTTATTCTGATCTTTAAATCTATACATTTATTTTGGAAAAAGTGTTACTTAAAGGGACATTAAACGCTTTGAGATTAATATAAAGTGATACATCGTATTTATAAAAAGAAACCTCTGTAATATACTTTCATTTTTTTTTGTCCCATTTCCTGTAATTCCATTCTGAAGTTGTAAACTTTTCAGTTCCTGTTAGAAATGGAAGTGCAGAACACGGCTATATTCCACACAGCCATTGGCTGCACACTCTAGTGACCTATTTATAACTGTCCCTAATTGGCCAAAGCAGAGAAAGTAACCTAAGTTACAACATGACAGCTCCCACTGTTTAATAGACACTGAAACATTACACTTATTTTGTCACTATTTAAACAACTAATGAAACTTAAAAAAAAAAAAAATCTTTGTACCAGGGGCTGCCATCTTGGAGCTCAGGTATTTTCACAGCCTGTGACAAAAGCTGTGCACACTCACAGATCAGTAATATTGCCCGTTTCATACACCTGTATAATGTGCTTCAGGTTAGGGTGCATAATACAAAGCAGGAGCTTTTCGTTTTTTGCTGTGATTGCATTGCTCTTTATTATCGTTAGGTGTTTTTTAAAGTCTATATTGTGTAACTGTAAAACTGTGTAAAAAAAATGCAAAAATATAAAGCTCACATGATGTATGATGCACACTAACCCGAAGCACATTATACAGATGCAAACAAAAAGTGTACACTAATTACTGATCTGTGAGTGTGCACTTCTTCTGTCACAGGCTGTGAGAATACCTGAGCTCCAAGATGGCAGCCCCCAGTACAAAGAAGCGGAGCTTCAGTATCTGGCACCTTTTAAGCTATTAAAACAGAAGTGTTTTGTAAAGAGCTGCAGGAACAGGATGAAATACAATAACATACTTCTTTTGTAGTTGTGCTCGGTAGTTTAATGCCCCTTTAACTCAATATTAAATATATCACATTCTGCTAGCTCTGTATTATTTTTTTTTACATACCGCTGTTCTGATCCCCCTGCCCGCCCCAAACTGAGTGTATTTTTTTCTTCTCCAATCCGATAGTCAATAAAATTATGCTGCTCTTTCATCTGTCTGAGCACACTCACATTCCTGTCAATCAGACTAGTTGTACTAGGCACAATAGATGCTATAGATCTGTAGCAACTGGGGGAGGTCCAGTTTAGTCTGCATGTGCACTATGTCATCAGGAAAGCTGTGCAGTGAGAAACTGAATGAACGTACTCTATTATAGTCTATGGCTCTTTAGAGATCACTATCATTAGGCTAGGCACCGGCATTGTTGAAAATGGGAAAAAATGTTACATTAGATAGGCAGCCTGAGGACCAGTACAGATTGGTTATTTACAGGTAAATAATACGATTATTTTTGCACTTTGAGAAATGTGACAGGAATTAGTAGATTTTTTAATGATCAAACAAATTAATGAAAAGAAAAATAATCAAGTTTAATGTGCCTTTAACTGTCTAGTATACAAAATCAGTTAAAAATTACTGAGATTTTTCCAACGCAATGTTATGGTTGGTTAATGTATTGCATTCTTGATAGTTAAACATTTTCCTTTTCACTTTGTAATCTCTTATTCAAGTGTGTAGGCAAGGTTTAGAATGGAAAGGGGTTACACAATACACCTGAATTTAAAAACTGCAAACCCATATGAGGTTTTGTCTGCTTTCACTAAAGTAAAAATTATATTTCTATGAAAATAAAATGTAATGTCACTGATATTTATTGCAGCATGTAGATGTTTTTACGAACACTAAACAAGGATAAACCTTTACAGAGTGTTCACAACACCTTTTCTTAAAATCACTACTTTATTTGGACAGTTTAAAAGACATGCAACATTTTGGGCCTTTCAGCCCTTAATCATGCATAAATTAGTTGAAGCTGCTTGCTTCTATTTATAACACAAAGCATCATACATTTAAAAACATAGACTGCCATTTATCAACATTTAACTTGTATCTGATTCAACAATTCCACCTAGTGGCCACAACATGTAAAGTATTTTCTTAAAGGCATTTTTTACATTAAAGGCAACTTTTCATATTAAAGATAATTACAGTCTAATAAAGTTGAAGCAAGAACCTATATACACAGTGCACTTATCAAATAGCCTGAATAGTTGTTTTTATCCATAATCCAAATTAGCTTTCATAATATACATCAATCACAGGAAAACAGAGCAATCAACGTCTATATTAAGTCCCTTAGGTGACATAGTGTCTAATTCATATATCCAGAAAAGTTCCCTTTGTTTCTGCAATCTTTCTCTATCACCCCCATCTCTAAGTGGTTGAATTTGATTTATGACACACCATCGTAAGTGGCTAATTTGGTGGCCTTTTTCTATTAAATGGAAAGACGCTGATGCTCCCCACACCTAATATTGGACCAATATTGGCTGAGACTTTCACAGATTTTATGAGTCGTTTCAGCTATATTAAACCAAGGCACAGGGACGTGTAACTATATATATATATATATATATATATATATATATATATATATATATATATATATATATATATATATATATATATATTACATGGGTTGATTCATGTGTAAAGACCGTTTTAATTTTATATGAATAAAGGTATCACCCTTAATCATGGAATGGCAGCTCATGCAACCTATACATGGGTAACATCCTAGCTGCTTCTTAGTAAAATAGGTTTGTTGTATATTATTACCTGAGCCAACATCTGTTTTTACTAATTTGTCTCTTAGGTTCTTAACCCTTCTAAAGGCCATAATTGGTTGCTCTTGGAAAGCATCTATGTCTCCATAGATTGTAACCTAACGTGAGGAAAAAACATGTTGTTATCAAATTCTTTAACATGTATAAACAAGAATATTTGTCCATAAAAAATAAAAGAAAGAACTAATGACATCATATTAAAAGGAGCAGACATGGGATAGAAAATTGCAAGGTAACCCTACGTTTAAAATTCAAAAGAGATTCATGCCATTTTTATTAAAATTTAATAATGGCATTAAAGATAAAACAACAAGTAGATTTTCTGACTAATGATTCCCTGAGAATTCAGTTATTTTATACTACACCAAAAATTCTTAAAAAATCTTACAACCCCTCCAGGGAGGCCTACAGTATCAAGTGCTAACTCTGTGTTTACCAATATATCAATATTCCTTTATAAATTACTGCAAGCTAAAGTGACCAAGATTGACTCCTTATATTAAAGATACCAATGATTTCTTGAAAAATTTAAAGATGTATATCTTCCCTTATCCAAATATATTTTATTCACTTTAGACGTTAAAAGTTTATACACTTGCTTACAACATAAACGGGTATTGGGATTATTAAAAAAAATATTAGTAGTAGATTGGGATATTCAGGATTACAGATTAATTTATCGAGACCTTCTGAGAATGATTCTGTACTGGAACAATTTTTTGTTCTATTATGATTGGTTTATCCAGGTGAAGGGGACAGCCATGGGATCAAATGTTGCCTCGTCAAATGCCAACTTTAATATGATATATATTAAAGAAAAGTATATGAAAGTTTGTTTAAAGAGTATGGTGCCATATGGTGGCTCTATATTGATGACGTGTTTGGCATATGGTGGGAGAAGTGAGACCCCTGGTGAATTTTGTAACAGAACTTAATACTTCAGTAACTGGCTCTGAGTTTTCCCTTACATATAGTGAGGTACCTGTAGCATTCTTAGACACAAGAATTTATAAAAAAAAGATAATGGTCTGGCTTTTGATTTATATACCCAGGATACAGACATAAATTCTCTCTTTCATTGCAACAGTTTTCATCCTAGAGGTTTGGTTGAGTCTTTGCCAGGTAGCCAATTTTTAAGAGTGCAATAAATGTGTATCTGGACAGTCCCTTCTAGAAACAAGAATTGGAGAAATTAAACAGACATTCATTCATAGAGTATATCCTCCTAACTTAATCCAGAAACATGTGGAACATATAAAACATACCCCCCAACAAACTAAGACAAGTAAATTAACAAAATAAAAGATTTTGGATGTTCTTTGTGTCCCAATACAGCCCATATAGTGCTAAGATTTCTAAGATTATTAAGAAATATTGGCATGTATTGAGGGACTGTAATGGAGACATAGAGGCCTTCCAAGAGCAACCAATGACGGCCTTTAGAAGGGTTAATAACCAAAGAGACTAATTAGTAAAAACAGATGTTGGCTCAGGTAAAAAAATATAACAAACCGATCTGACAAAAAAGCAGCTAGGATGTTTACCATGTATGGGTTGCATGAGCTTCCATTCCATGAATATGGGTGATACCTTTAATTACCCAAGAAGGGTGTATAAATATAAAATTAAAATTTTCTTTACATGTGAATCAACCCATGTAATATATATGATTACATGTCCCTGTTTCTTGGTATACAGGTAGCCCTCGGTTTACGCCGGGGTTAGGTTCCAGAAGGAATGGTTGTAAATTGAAACCCAGTTTATAATGTAAGTCAATGGGAAGTGAGGGAGGTAGGTTCCAGGCCCCTCTCAAAATTAAAAAAAAGTAACACCCAATACATTATTTTTAAAGCTTTGAAATGAAGACTTTAAATGCTAATTATAAACCTAATAAAATAATCACACAACACAGAATAAATAATTAAACTAAGTTAAATGAACAAAAACATTTGCTAAACAGCATTATAAACCTAATAAAATAATCACACAACACAGACTTCCCTTGCATTTTTCTGCAAACAGTTCTTTCTATGTATTCCAATCTGGACTGATTTATAGACCGGAAGATCTCGTTCCTTTGAAATCTGCTCGATAGCTCAGGTCTGGTTAAACTGATTAATTTGCAATGCACTGCGAAGCATTGCGATTCTGTATAGAGAACAAGTAGGATTGCAGTGCGCATGCGCAGACGCACGTCAAGAGGGAACGCGCGCTGTGAAGAAAGGAGAAGACGGACGTTCGATCGGCTGTTGGCTGCAGGGGCTATGACGGTAAGTATATAAAAAAATGTTTTTTTAGCAAGGCGGACAGAATAGGCTATTTCGGAAGAAGATATTATAAGTGTGTTTAATGCTTCCACTAAGCTTTTTCTCTGCATAACAATAATAAATGCAATATTAGTTTATAATTGGATAATACATGAATTTAATTAAACAAGGTTTACAGTCCCTTTAATGTAAAAAATTGCCTTAAAAAAACCCTTTACATGTTATGGCCACTAGGTGGCAATGTTGGATCAGATACAAGTTCAAATGTTGAAATGTTGATAAATGACAGTCTGTTTTTTTAAATGTATGATGCTTTTTACTAAAAATAGAAGCAAGTAGTTTACCCTTTTTAAGAGTATTTGTCCAAAGTGGTGATAGTCGTCTAAAAATGTCTAGTATGTCCATGGCAGTTTTGAGTAGCAGATTATTATCTATTATTATATTTGTTTTATACTAGTCAAAATAATTAAATTACAGAAAATAAGGCCACTTTGCATTGTTTTTTTTTTTTTTTTTTGTCTTAGTGGGTAGTTGTTACTTAAAAACAAAAACCCTATTCCCTCTGATATCAGGACAGTAAAATGAAAATGAAACTTTCATGGTTCAGATAGATCAAGCAATTCCAAACAACTTTCCAATTTACTTCTATTACCTGATTTGCTTCTTTCTTTTGGTATCCTTTGCTGAAAAGCATACCCGGGTATGCTCAGGAACAGCAATGCACTATTGGGAGCAGATATTTGTAATATGACCATGGGGAAACCAGATGTGGACTCCTGTGCTTAGAGAAATATGGCTGCACATTTTTGACGAGGCCCAAAGTAGGCCAAAACGATTGGGGTTGCCATGTTCTTTGTTTAGAGAAGGATTGTCTTGTGTTTCGAGGCTGGACTGACCTTGTTAGGTGGAATCAGATTGATGTACTTCAGGAAAGTTCTTTTTTGTGAAAAGCGCTATTGGGCTAAAAGAAGCTGCTCCCAGGTGGTAAATCTCCACAGAACAAGCTACTTGTTGTTTCCGAGAGAGTGCTTCTCTTTCTGTATGTATTTGCTGCATATATATGCCTCATTATTAACTCACCCAATGTGTTCAGAAAAGGGAAAAAGGTGATATGATAGAAAAGTTCAACTATATTAAGGGTCTTAGTAAAGCTGAGGTTGTGAGTACATTTCAGAAAAAGAGCAATTCCAGAACAAGAGGTCATGATCTCAAGCTCCAGGGTAATAGGTTCAGGAGTAATTTGCAGAATTACTTCTTCACAGAAAGGGTGGGTTGATTCATGGGCTTCCATTATAGGTGGTAAGGACAAACACTGTTGGGGACTTCAAGAAAGCCTGGTATAAGCAAAAGGCTTTTCCTACAAACTAAATAACACTTTTAGAACATTTTGGGCAGACTTGTTGGGTCTGTGGTTCTTATCTGTTGTCAAAATCTGTTTCTCTGTTAAACGGACATAAAACACTATTGAGTTGGTTACATAAAATGCTTGATTATGTGTTAGTTAAAAATTGTATTATGCTTTTCATTTTCCAATACTAATAACTGAAAGTGCATGCTGCCCTGCCACAAATCTGTCTCTAATTGGCATCACAGATAAGGTACTGCAAACCAATGCAATTTGTATGAGCAAAATAGTCATGGCTAGCATTGTCTATTCCAATAACAAGTCCAGATTGGCCTCTCCATATAAGACAAATGTTGAAAGAATAACACAAGAAAGAAAAAACAATTGCACTACTAGTGTTGTTTCCTAATAGGTATTATTGTTAGATAATTGATTATATAATTTTCAGTTTTTAACAATAGTTTGGGAGGAAGAGGTGCTCTATACAAAATAGTTAAATGAACAAAAGAATCCAAGTGAAAAACACTAGGAAAGTGTGTACTAAAATAGTACTCTACAACACTGTTTCATCACATCTGGTTAGAATTTTTATAATGGTTTGTAATATCATTCACAGAAAGACTGAATTTAAAACTTAACTTTTAATTATTAATAATAAAATCAAATTACGTAAATAAAAACACAATGTGGTTTCCGTGGTTCTATGATAATAATATTCTAAATCGTTCCTGAATAATTCAGAAATATAGTAAGGTACTGGTTAATAATGGCCACTGTGTTGCTCCTGTATGGTAAAGGATCACCTAAAACAAGTAGGTTTGGATATCAAAATCCGTGATAATACACATCATTATATTATTATTATTATTATCGGTTATTTGTAGAGCGCCAACAGATTCTGCAGCGCTATAAACAAAGGCGCAGTACAACAAAACAATTATATGGATCAAATGGGTAGAGGGCCTTGCCAAGAGTTGCACTGTTGTGGTCAGCTCTTAAGAAGGTGATCTTCAAACAGCTGGACTCTTAGGCTTACATGCTAAGGGGGGTTCAGGGGATAGCGATGGAGGAGAGGAACTGGTATAAAGAAAGGTTAGCGTAGGTTGTATGCATCCCTGAACAGTAGTCTTTAGGGAGCGCTTGAAGCTTTCAAAACTAGGGGAGAGTCTTGTGTAGCGAGGCAGAGAGTTCAGCAAGATAGGAGCCAGTCTGGAGAAGTCCTGTAAACGGGAGTGTGAGGAGGTAACAAGAGAGGAGCAGAGTAGGAGGTCATGAACACAGCGAAGAGGACAGGAGGGAGAGTATCTGGAGAGAAGGTCTGAGATATAGGGGGGAGCAGTGCAGTTGAGGGCTTTGTATCTCACAGTCAGAATTTTGTGTTTGTTATACACACTTTATATTACATTAAAGTACAGTGATTAACTCCACATAAGCTAGCTCACACAGTTGAGATCTGTTAACTATTTGTTGTAATATAAGTAATATTATTTCGATCTGTGTATTATCACGGATTTTGATATACAAACATACTTGTGTTAGGTGACACGACTTTGCTCCTTTACAATACAGGAGCAACACAGTGGCCATTATTATACTGTACCTTACTATACTAATTTGGCTTATTTCTTTTTAAAGACCCGATGAGTCCACGGATTTCATCCTTACTTGTGGGATATTCACTCCTGGTCAGCAGGAGGAGGCAAAGAGCACCACAGCAGAGCTGCTATATATAGCTCCTCCCTTCCCTCCCACTCCAGTCATTCTCTTTGCCTACGTTAGTGATAGGAAGAGGCAAAGTGAGGTGTTAGATTAGATTCTTCAATCAAGAGTTTATTGTTTTTAAAGTAGTGCCAGAGAGTGCTGCTTTGTTCTAGGGTGTAGCCGTAGTCCATATCAGTCTCTACAGTAGAGCTTTTGGTGGCTTTAGAGCAATGGGAACTTGTGGGACATAATTCTCACTGCGCCTCCCATGTAATTGTTTGCTACCCGTACCAAGAAAATCTGAGGGATATTTACTCAGGACTTTCTTTTTAAATTGCAGGTCCATGTGAGGGAGAGGACCTCACAAGCCTGGGAATTGCCTTACTGTCCGGCAAGAGATGAGGTAAGTGCTAACTTTACTCTGGGGGTGGAAGAGAGACTCTGAACAAAGTTGGGCACTTCGTTTTATCCCTCATCGGATTTAACTCCCTTATCAGAATCCCTCAGAGTTTCAGGGGATACTTTGGGACCGTTACATGCAGGCTCTGGGTCTGTTTGACACTTAGGCTCTCATTTTATAGCTACGGAGCCATACATAGAATGAGCCCAGGGTTAGACATGTTGCCACAACAAGGCAGTGTGAGGCGGCATAAATCTGGGGTTCTATCTCCCGGCGGTTTCTCAGTAGCTGACTGGGAGATCTTATATAAAGCTCAGTGTACAGGGCACGGTTTCCTATCTTCCGGCGGTTTAATTATAGCCGACTGGGAGATCTCATAGTGACATATTTTGTGAGGCAATGTATGAGAATTATGTTATTTTCTACCGGCGGTTTAATAATAGCCGACTGGGAGATTTCTTATGGCCACAATTTGAGTTTTTCGGACTAGACTGTTCAGTCCGTTTCTATTCCCCCGAAGGCCTTTTTTTATATATAAATGGCGACCGGGAGAGGTTTATGATCACGCCCACGATGGGCGGAGTTCTGTTTATCGCCATTTTTAGTTGCGCACCTCTGTGTTTTGTTCTTCCTGATATCGGAAGATTTAGCAGAGAATGGTGTTCTCTATAGGGTACGGGGTGGAAGGTAAATTTGGAAAAGAGTTCCTTAATCCCATGACAAGGGTAACTTTCTTGGGAACTATAATAGATTCCATATCTCTAACGATTTTTTCTGACGCAGTGTCAGGAAATCAGCGATTATCGATACCCGTTTAGACATTCAGTCCACTAATCGGTCTTCATTGGCTCAGTGCATGGAGGTAATCGGGCTGATGGTGACTGCAATGGACATCATCCCGTTTGCTTGGTTTTATCTCAGATCTCTGCAGTTAAGCATGCTCAGGCAATGGATTGGAGATTATACCGATTTGTCTCATCGAATACTACTGGAGCAGGAGACAAGGGATTTTCTTTAGTGGTGGTTGTCTCTGGATCATCTTTCCCAGGGAATCTACTTTTGCAGACCATCTTGGGTATTTGTGACAACAGTCTCCAGCCTTCTAGGGTGGGGAGGGAGCAGTTTGGGGCTCCTTAACCCCTTAACGACCGAGGACATGCAGGGTACGTCCTCAAAAAAAAGGCAGTTAACGCCTGAGGACGTACCCTGCACGTCGTCTGTGTGGAAAGCAGCTGGAAGCGATCCTGCTCGCTTCCAGCGGCTTTCCGGTTATTGCAGTGATGCGTCGATATGGAGGCATCCTGCAATAACCTTTGGTAGCCTTCCGATGCAGAGAGAGCCACTCTGTGGCCCTCTCTGCACCGGAGATCGGTGGTTTACCTCGTTGGTGGGTGGGAGCCTGTGTGGGAGGCCGGTGGCGGCCATCAATGGCCCTGGTCATGTGGAGGGGGGCGGGATCGTGGGTGGGAATGTCCGGGGGGCGGGCGGGAGCGTGCACGGGGAGGGAGCGGGTGGGAACCACTACACTACAGAAAAAATGTGTCCCAAAATTAAATAAAAGTGGGGCTAAAAATGTAAAAACAATCAGTTAGGTGGTGGGGGTTGGTCTGTGGGGGAAGCTACACTACAGAAAAAAAATAAAAAAAAATAAAAAATGAACTTTTTTTTTTTTTTTGCAAACTGGGTACTGGCAGACAGCTGCCAGTACCCAAGATGGCCCCCAATAAGGCAGAGGGGGAGGGTTAGAGAGCTGTTTTGGGGGGGGATCAGGGAGGTTGGGGGCTAAGGGGGGATCCTACACACAGCATATGTAAATATGCTCTCTTTTTTTTTTAAACTTTTTATTTTAGTACTGGCAGACTTTCTGCCAGTACTTAAGATGGCGGGAACAATTGTGGGGTGGGGGGGGGAACGGAGCTGTTTGGGAGGGATCAGGGGGTGGGATGTGTCAGGTGGGAGGCTGATCTCTACACTAAAGCTAAAATTAACCCTGTAAGCTCCCTACAAGCTACTTAATTAACCCCTTCACTGCTAGCCATAATACATGTGTGATGCGCAGCAGCATTTAGCGACTTTCTAATTACCAAAAAGCAATGCCAAAGTCATATATATCTGCTATTTCTGAACAAAGGGGATCCCAGAGAAGCATTTACAACCATTTGTGCCATAATTGCACAAGCTGTTTGTAAATAATTTCAGTGAGAAACCTAAAATTGTGAAAAATTTTACATTTTTTTTAATTTGATCGCATTTGGCGGTGAAATGGTGGCATGAAATATACCAAAATGGGATTAGATCAATACTTGGGGTTGTCTACTACACTAAAGCTAAAATTAACCCTAGAAGCTCCCTACATGCTCCCTAATTAACCCCTTCACTGCTGGGCATAATACACGTGTTGTGTGCTGTGGCATTTAGCAGCCTTCTAATTACCAAAAAACAAAGCCAAAGCCATATATGTCTGCTATTTCTGAACAAAGGGGCTCCCAGAGAAGCATTTACAACCATTTATGCTATAATTTCATAAGTTGTTTGTAAATAATTTCAGTGAGAAACCTAAAGTTTGTGAAAAAGTGAACAATTTTTTTTTATTTGATCGAATTTGGCGGTGAAATGGTGGCATGAAATATACCAAAATGGGCCTAGATCAATACTTTGGGATGTCTTCTAAAAAAATATATATATAATATATATTGGTGTTCCCATGTAACTTAGCACTAATTTTGAAAAAAAGTGGTTTGGAAATAGCAAAGTGCTACTTTTATTTATGGCCCTATAACTTGAAAAAAAAGCAAAGAACAAATATTGTGTATTTCTAAACTCAGGACAAAATTTAGAAACTATTTAGCATGTTTTTTTTTGGTGGTTGTAGATGTGTAACAGATTTTGGGGGTCAAAGTTAAAAAAAAGTGTGTTTTTTTTCCATTTTTTCCTCATATTTTATAATTTTTTTATAGTAAATTATAAGATATGATGAAAGTAATGGTATCTTTAGAAAGTCAATTTAATGGCGAGAAAAACGGTATATAATATGTGTGGGTACAGTAAATGAGTAAGAGGAAAATTACAGCTAAACACAAGCACAGCAAAAATGTAAAAATAGCCTTGGTCCCAAACGGACAGAAAATGGAAAAGTGCTGTGGTCATTAAGGGTTTAAAGGATCATAAAACCCAATTTTTTTTTTTCTTTTATGATTTGGAAAGAGCATGTAATTTTAAACAACTTTCTAATTTACTTCTATTATCTAATTTGCTTCATTCTCTTGATATCCTATGCTGAAAAGCATATCTAGATAGGCTCAGTAGCTGCTGGTTGGTGGCTGCACACAGATGCCTTGTGTGATTGACTCACCTATGTGCATTGCTATTTCTTCAGCAAAGGATACCTAAAGAATGAAGCAAATTAGATAATAGAAGTAAATCGGAATATTGCTTAAAATTGTATTCTCTACCTGGATCTTGAAAGAAAATGTTTGGGTTTGGTTTCCGTTTAAGGACTCAAGGGGTTTGGACTCAGCCAGAGTTTTTTTTTCTTCCTATAAACATTCTGCAGCTGAGAGCGATCTAACATGTTCTTCTGGCCTGGCCTCAGTTAGCCTCGGTCCAGTTTATCAGGTTCCAGTCAATCTAAATGACGTCCGTGGCTTACATCCATCATCGGGAAAGAACGAGGAGTTCCTTATCGATGACAGAGGTATCCAAAATAATTCAGTGGGCGGTGGCCCATTCTTGCTGCCTGTTGGCAAGCTTCATTCCAGGGGTGGAATATTTGGGCGGATTTTCTGCGCAGGCAGTCCTTTCATCCAGGGGAGTGGGAACTCCATTCAGAAGTGTTCTCCAGTTTTTTCCTCCATTTGCTTTTCTTCCTCGGGCCATTGCTTGAATCAAGCAGGAGAGGGCTTCGGTGATCCTCATAGCACCGACTTCGCCTTGTAGGATTTGGTGTGCAGATCTGGTGGATATGTCCCCTCTGCCACCTTCCTTCTAATTCAAGGGCTCCTCCTTCTGAAACTGACTGCTTGGATATTGAGCATTTATTATCCAAGCAGGGTTTTTCTGATTCGGTCTTTGTGACCATGATTCAGGTTTGAAATCCTGTTATTAGTCAAATTTATCATAAAATATGGCGTAAATATCTCTATTGGTGTTGAATCCATGAACTACTCATGGAGTAGATAGGATTCGTAGAATTTTGTCTTTTTTCCAGGGTTTATCGTCTGGTAGATTTCCCAGATGTACAATTGTTTTGTCGGGCCTTGGTCAGGATCAGGCCTGTGTTCATAGCAGTTACTCCTCTTTGGAGTCTGAATTTAGTTTCAGAGTTCTTCAAGGGGCTCCGTTTGAGCCTATTTTTTCCTTTAGATATTGTGTTGTTATCTTGAAAAGTTTTGTTTTTTGTGGATGTTTCTTCTGCTCGGAGAGTGTCAGAACTCTCAGCATTTCTGTATGAGTCTCCTTATCTTATTTCCATTCAGATAAGGTATTTTTACAGACTAACTTAGGATTTCTTCCTAAGGTTGTTTCTGGCCGGAACATTAATCAAGAGATTTTTGTTCCTTACTTATGTCTTAATCCTTCTTTAAAGAGGGAACGACGTTTGCACAATTTGGACGTGGTCCGTACTTTCCAGTTTTCCCTATGGGCGACTGAGGACTTTTGTCAGTCTTCTTCTTTGTTTGTGGTTTTCTCAGGAAAATGCAAGGGACAGGAAGTTCCGGCTCCTCTTTCATTTTGTCTGAAGGGCATCATACGTTTTGCATATGAGACTGCTGGATAGCAGTCTCCTGAGAGAGTTATGGCTCTTTTCGCGAGGGCTGTTGCTTCCTCATGGGCATTAAAGAATGTAGCTTCTGTGGAACAGATTTGTAAGGATGCGACTTGGTCATCTCTACACGCTTTTTCAAAACTTTGCAAAATTGACGTTTTTGTCTCGGCTGAGGCTGTTTTTGGGAGAAAGGTTCTTCAAGCAGTGGTGCCTTCCGTTTAGGTTCCTTGTCTTGTCCCTCCCTTATCATCCGTGTACTCTAGCTTTGGTAATGTATCCCACAAGTAAGGATGAAATCCGTGGACTCATTGTGTCTTTAAAAAGAAAAGAAAATTTATGCTTACCTGATAAATTTATTTCTTTTTAGACACGATGAGTCCACGGCCCGCCCTGTTCTCTGAGACAGGTTATTAACTTTTGTAAACTTCAGACACCTCTGCACCTTGGCTTTTACTTTCTCTTCCTAACTTCGGTCGAATGACTGCAGTGGGAGGGAAGGAAGGAGCTATAAATAGCAGCTCTGCTGTGGTGCTCTTTGCCTCCTCCTGCTGACCAGGAGGTGAATATCCCACAAGTAAGGATGAAATCCGTGGACTCATCGTGTCTAAAAAGAAATAAATTTATCAGGTAAGCATAAATTTTCTTTTCTTACATTTTTTGATTATTATGGAACAATTTAGAATATTATCATAGCACCACCGAAACCACATTGTGTTTTTATTTACGTAATTTGATTTTATTATTAATAATTAAAAGTTAAGTTTTAACTTCCGTCTTTCTAGGAATATTACAAACCATGATAAAAATTCTAGACAAATGCGATGAAACATTGTTGTAGAGTGCTATTTTAGTACACACTTTCCTAGGAGTCTGTTTATCAAGCTCCGAACGGAGCTTAATGCTCCGTGTTTCTGGCTAAATACCGCTGCTCCATAACCTGTCCGCCTGCTCTGAGGCGGGGGACAGACATCGCCGAAAATCAACACGATCTAATACAATCAGGTTGATTGACGCCCCCTGCTGGCGAATCTGCAGGGGGCGGCGTTGCACCAGCAGTTCACAAGAACTACTGGTGCCATGATAATTACGGACAGCGCATGCTGTCTGCATTTATCGATGTGTGGCGGATATGGTCCGCTATAGCATATCATGTCTGTCCGTACAATGATACATTAACCCCCTAGTGTTTTTCACTTGGATTCTTTTGTTCATTTAAATGTTGAAAGAAGTTTGACCATTGCAAATAAGGTGTTTATATTATCTCTTTGGAGCTTTCAGTCTCAGTCTGTATGCAAGTTTAAAGGAACACATCACAAAACTCTTTTAAATAAAATGTGTTTTTTATTCCTTTAAATGGATATTAAACAGTGCTCCTTCGGTAAAAACAAATATGTTAAATCAAAGTAAATATAAAAAGAAAAATATTGTTAAAAAAACAGCAAATAACTAAATTATCAGTGTAGCCCCTGCCTTAGTGTTTTAAGAGCAGAGGATTTTCGAAACCTAGGTTTTTATTCTGTCAGTTCTGGGCATGAGCAAATTTGACTAGCTGTTATCTAGTCTAGTTTTATGCCATCAGGCTAAGATAAACCTTCCTGCAAAGGCCTCCCCCTCCTTGTAGGTCTGTGACAGGAAGCACAAATGTAGTGTACAAAAAAATAAAAATAAAAGGTAAATGCCATTTAAATAGATGAATAATGCATATTAAAATTATTTATATTTATTATAAGCTACTGCTTAGTGCTTTTATTTATAACAACAATGAAACAGACTGTTTAACATCCATTTTATTGTAAAAGAAAATATTCACAGCTGTGATTTATCCAGGGCCGTCTTTAATATTGACTGGACCCTGGGCAAAAATGTTCTTTATCCCCCACCCCATGCAATTTCGCTCTTCACCCCAACATCCCAAAAAAACAACTAAATCAATTTATTTTATAAAAAAAAAAAATTATTAGCCCAGCAGTGGATCATCCACTGCTGGGCTAATCATTTTGTAAAAAAATGAAATAAATTGCAATATGCAAAACTGGACCTAAGCAGTGCTAATAAGTAAATAAATATATACATTCCTCCACTGTGGATTCATTTAATATGCTTTTCATTTAAAATGCTTTTATGAGGTTAGCTGGTTAAAGGGATTTAGGGCAGCCAATAGGAGCAAAGCAAGGTAAAAACTGAGGAGGAAGCATGGAGGTGCAGACAAATATAAGTTTACTGACTGGAACAGCAGAACTGCTATGGGAAGCTGTAAAATCTGAGACAGAGAGAAAACAAAAACTATAAAAATAAATCTTACATTAATGTGTGAAGTATCAGCATGACACTATACATCAGCCACAGCAGCACATGTCCCTTCTTTGCTAGGAACAAGTTCCCTCTTACCCTGTACTAGACAATGCTGCATGGGGAGGGGCATTTGTGCATTCACTTATTCTTCCCACTGACACCTTTCTACAAAGCACTGTTCCCCTAACAAACTTCAGTTAGTTGATCTTAGGGCCACAGCAGAAAGAGCAGGGCTAAGAGGACCAGCAGACTGGATGCTGTCTGCCCAAGGCTGCATGGATACAGTGTGAGACAAGTCACACAGCCTCAAGACTGAAGAGAGCAGTGTGTGCAGCTGCACAGATGCTCAAATCCTCACGTGCCTGCCGCTCCAGCTTTCTGCTGCATGCGCCTACAGTCAGCCCTACCCAGAAACAATCCCCACCATCAGAGCAGTTACCTGGTAACAGTGGTAACCCCAGCAGGACCTTTTCTGATGCAGTGGGAATGGCTGGATGTTGAGTTAGGTTTTAGCAATCAGTGCTGCACAGTGCACATCTAAAACAGCACATGGCAATAGCTTGGCATGTCACATGACACCGGCACGGTCTGGCACAGTTTCTCACAAATAAATATAAGCAGAGAACTTTTGACTGTGACAGTATTAGGACTGACTGTGTGTTTTCCCCATGTCAGATCAGCAGTCTGGTATGAACCAAAAAAAAAAAAACAACATTTATTTTTTTAGAACTCTTGGGCCCATCAACAAAGACTAGACCCTAGGCAGCTGCCCCTTTTGCCCTGTGTTAAAGACGGCCCTGGATTTATCCCCTTGTCACATTACCTCTAATCTAAGCATAGTAGTGTAATTTAGAGCTCATAATAAAGGATGACAATCCGCTCCTCTTATTGGTTTGCTTGCAATTCTAATTCTCTGGAGTGGCTAAGAGCGGAATGTGAGTGGATGTCCGATTGATTGTGACAAGAAAGAACCAGGGAGCAGGTGGTACAAAGGATGCGCAGAGACAAATTTCTACATGGCAGATCCAAATTTTTACTAGTCATGGTGACCTGGTGCCTTGGGTTTGTCAGACTCTTTCCTATATAAAACAAGAATATATTGCATAGTCTGGCTAATAAAAACAATGAAAATATATTATGCAAAGAAAACAAAACTTAAAGCTGTTCAACATGATGCATGAAATATAAAAAATACACAAATCATAATAATGTTGTATATAAAGGGTTCAGTAGGATAATTATGGATATAAAAAAGTAACATATAGCAGGAACATATTTGATAATTTGAGAAAATAATTGTGGATGGTGCATTATTCATAATAAAAGCTGGAACTGGATTGCTATTACATAATTAAAAGGAAATTAAACACACATTTATTTTTTTCTTTCATCAATCACATAGAGCATGCAATTTTAACTAACTTTCCAGTTTACTTCCATTATTTAATTTGCTTCATTCTGTTAGGATCCTTTGTTGAAAAGCATACCTAGGTTGGATCAGGAGCAGCAATGCAATACTTTTATTGGCTCACCTGATGTGTTCAGCTAGCTCCCAATAGTGGATTGTTTCTTCAACAAATAATACGAAGAGAATGAAGCACAGTTGATTATAGAAGTAAATTGGAAAGTTGTTTATAAATGTATTCTCTATTTTGAATGTTATAACAGAAAAATGTTGGGTTTCATGTCCCTTTTAAAGTCCTAAAACCTAGTTACTGAATGGAACCCACACCAGTTCAGTGAGACAATGTGACAAACTAGTTTATGAGTAGGGCTTTGTCAATGTCATGACTAGAAATGGGCTGGCAGACCTGGACAACAAGAGATGTATGAGAACAAATGACATCTCAGTCTCATCTGTCTCTGTTAAAGTGAAGGTAAACTTTGGTGAATGAAAGCCCGTTTTTTTAAAATACTATTAAAAACAGGGGCACTTTCATTCAACAAAGTTTACAAAGCAGCCGTTTTGATTAAAAACTTACCTCTCTTTTTTGCACAGCCAGAGCAGTTTACCCCTCCTGGAAATCCTCTCTTCACACGTCAGCAATGACTAATCCGGCTTCCTCCAATCACAGCATGGCCTCAGGAAATGACTACCCTGGGGGGAAAGCTGTGATTGGAGGAAGCAGGATTACTCATTGCTGACGTGTGAAGAGAGGATTTCCAGGAGGGGTAAACTACTGTAGCTGTGAAAAAAACAAAGGTAAGTTTTTAATTTGTAAACTTTGATGAATGAAAGTGCCCCTGTATTTAATAGTATTTTTACAAAACGGGCTTTCATTCATCAAAGTTTACCTTCACTTTAAGTTCAGCAATCAAAGAGAAACTTCTTCCAGGACTCCAGTAGTTGCTTGGGCCTAAACATGAGAAAATTCTAAAGAACAGAGCAAAACATGTACACATTCAGGTGAGTGAAAGAAGTCATCATAACCAAAGCAAAGCTTACAGGTCTTTAATTTGTGTCACCTGGTTTTTGAGAGTATAGAGTTTAAAATAAAATAGTTCAAATCTTTCTCCTGGCTCACACTGAAGTATATTGACAAAGAGAGTTCACTAGCATAAGATTTCAAAGTAGTACTTTTATTAAGAAAAAGGGTGATCAGAATCATGACTTTACTAAAGTATTATGTCGGCCCCTGGATTTCAAAATAAGACTTTAGATTATATATACATATACTATCTATCTATCTATATATACACTGCATGTGTGTGTATGTATGTATGTATAGCGGTTCAGTATATATGAAAATAGAAGCAATTCTCTGGTCTTTTTAACAAAATTGTTTATTGAAACAAGTGCTTGTCTCAATAAACAATTTTGTTAAGAAGAGAGCTATATATATATATATATATATATATATATATATATATATATATATATATATATATATATATATATATATATATATATATATATATATATATATCTTGAAAGTTCCAGTAATCCAGTGGTCCTGGACGAGTTAGAAATTAGACTTTTTCCTATCTTTACCATTGAGTGGACTACTAACATTTTTCCTCTGAGCTAGTAGCTTTTAACCCCTGACTAGTAAACCCTAGTGATATTTTTCTACCCCTGTATAGATGTATGTGTGAGTGTGTCTATTTATTTATATATACAGGGAGTGCAGAATTATTAGGCAAGTTGTATTTTTGAGGATTAATTTTATTATTGAACAACAACCATGTTCTCAATGAACCCAAAAAACTCATTAATATCAAAGCTGAATAGTTTTGGAAGTAGTTTTTAGTTTGTTTTTAGTTATAGCTATTTTAGGGGGATATCTGTGTGTGCAGGTGACTATTACTGTGCATAATTATTAGGCAACTTAACAAAAAACAAATATATACCCATTTCAATTATTTATTTTTACCAGTGAAACCAATATAACATCTCAACATTCACAAATATACATTTCTGACATTCAAAAACAAAACAAAAACAAATCAGTGACCAATATAGCCACCTTTCTTTGCAAGGACACTCAAAAGCCTGCCATCCATGGATTCTGTCAGTGTTTTGATCTGTTCACCATCAACATTGCGTGCAGCAGCAACCACAGCCTCCCAGACACTGTTCAGAGAGGTGTACTGTTTTCCCTCCTTGTAAATCTCACATTTGATGATGGACCACAGGTTCTCAATGGGGTTCAGATCAGGTGAACAAGGAGGCCATGTCATTAGATTTTCTTCTTTTATACCCTTTCTTGCCAGCCACGCTGTGGAGTACTTGGACGCGTGTGATGGAGCATTGTCCTGCATGAAAATCATGTTTTTCTTGAAGGATGCAGACTTCTTCCTGTACCACTGCTTGAAGAAGGTGTCTTCCAGAAACTGGCAGTAGGACTGGGAGTTGAGCTTGACTCCATCCTCAACCCGAAAAGGCCCCACAAGCTCATCTTTGATGATACCAGCCCAAACCAGTACTCCACCTCCACCTTGCTGGCGTCTGAGTCGGACTGGAGCTCTCTGCCCTTTACCAATCCAGCCACGGGCCCATCCATCTGGCCCATCAAGACTCACTCTCATTTCATCAGTCCATAAAACCTTAGAAAAATCAGTCTTGAGATATTTCTTAGCCCAGTCTTGACGTTTCAGCTTGTGTGTCTTGTTCAGTGGTGGTCGTCTTTCAGCCTTTCTTACCTTGGCCATGTCTCTGAGTATTGCACACCTTGTGCTTTTGGGCACTCCAGTGATGTTGCAGCTCTGAAATATGGCCAAACTGGTGGCAAGTGGCATCTTGGCAGCTGCACGCTTGACTTTTCTCAGTTCATGGGCAGTTATTTTGCGCCTTGGTTTTTCCACACGCTTCTTGCGACCCTGTTGACTATTTTGAATGAAACGCTTGATTGTTCGATGATCACGCTTCAGAAGCTTTGCAATTTTAAGAGTGCTGCATCCCTCTGCAAGATATCTCACTATTTTTGACTTTTCTGAGCCTGTCAAGTCCTTCTTTTGACCCATTTTGCCAAAGGAAAGGAAGTTGCCTAATAATTATGCACACCTAATCTAGGGTGTTGATGTCATTAGACCACACCCCTTCTCATTACAGAGATGCACATCACCTAATATGCTTAATTGGTAGTAGGCTTTCGAGCCTATACAGCTTGGAGTAAGACAACATGCATAAAGAGGATGATGTGGTCAAAATACTCATTTGCCTAATAATTCTGCACTCCCTGTGTGTGTGTGTATATATATATATATATATATATATATATATATATATATATATATATATATACACACACACACACACACATACTAAGCAGGCTTCTAGATTTGGGAACAAAAATGTCAAGGCCTGTTCTAACAAATTAAATCATGGCATTTTTCTCTTGTAAGGTGTATCCAGTCCACGGATCATCTATTACTTGTGGGATATTCTCATTCCCAACAGGAAGTTGCAAGAGGATCACCCACAGCAGAGCTGTCTATATAGCTCCTCCCCTAACTGCCACCCCCAGTCATTCTCTTGCAACTCTCGACAAGCATGGAAGCAGTAAGAGAGATGTGGTGAAATGTAGTTGTTTTTTCTTCAATTCAAAAGTTTGTTATTTTTAAATGGTACCGGAGTTGTACTATTTTGGTCCCAGGCAGAAAATAGAAGAAGAATCTGCCTGTGGTCTCTAATGATCTTAGCAGGTTGTAACTAAGATCCATTGCTGTTCCCACACATAACTGAAGAGAGAGGTAACTTCAGCTGGGGAATGGCGTGCAGGTTAACCTGCTGTGAGGTATGTGCAGTTTAATTTTTTTCTAGAAGAATGTAAAGGCTAGAAAATGCTGCTGATACCAGATTTATTTAAGGTAAGCATGATTACAGTGATTTAATAGCGACTAGTATCATGCTATTATTATTTTTCAATTCCTGTCATATAAAACGTTTGCTGGGAGTGTTTAAACGTTTTTATATATTTGTTGGTGATAAAACTTTATTGGGGCCTAGTTTTTCCACATGGCTGGCTTAAATTTGCCTAGAAATAGTTCCCTTAGGCCTCCCACTGTGTGGACACGAGGGGGAGGGGCCTAATTTCGCGCCTAAGTGCGCAGTAACTTTTACAGACTGAGACATCCAGTTTCCCTGCAGGAGCCTCCTGAATGCTATAGGACCTCTCTAAAGGGTTTTTAGGCTTTCCAAAGTCATTTGTATGGCTAGGTAGGGCCACAGCAGAGCTGTGGCAGTTTGTTGTGACTGTTAAAAAAACGTCTATATCGTTTTTTTGATCCGTTTTTTAAACTAAGGGGTTAATCATCCATTTGCAAGTGGGTGCAATACTCTGTTAGCTTATTATACACACTGTAAAAATTTCGTTTGATTTACTGCTTTTTTCCCTTTTTTTCAAATTCTGACCTTTTTTATTTTTCTTAAAGGCACAGTACCATTTTTATTTTTTGCTTGTTAACTTGCTTTAAAGTGTTTTCCAAGCTTGCTGGTCTCATTGCTAGTCTGTTTAAACATATCTGACATAGAGGAAACTCCTTGTTCATTATGTTTAGAAGCCATGGTGGAACCCCCTCTTAGAATGCGTACCAAATGTACTGATTTCCCTTTAAGTAATAAAGAACATATTCTGTCTTTAAAAAATTTATCACCAGAGATTTCTGACGAGGGGGAAGTTATGCAGACTAACTCGCCCCACGTTTCAGAACCTTTAAATCCCGCTCAAGCGACTCGCGCTCAAGAGGCGCCAAGTACATCTAGCGCGCCCATGGCGTTTACTTTACAAGACATGGCGGCAGTCATGGATAATACACTGTCAGCGGTATTATCCAGACTACCTGGGTTACAAGGAAAGCGAGACAGCTCTGGAGTTAGAAGAAATACAGAGCATACTGACGCTTTAGTAGCTATGTCTGATACCCCCTCACAATATGCAGAAGCTGAGGAAGGAGAGCTTCTTTCTGTGGGTGATTTTTCTGACTCAGGGAAGAGGATTCAACCTGATTCTGATATGTCAACATTTAAATTTAAGCTTGAACACCTCCGCGTGTTGCTCAGGGAGGTTTTAGCTGCTCTGAATGACTGTGATACAATTGCAGTGCCAGAGAAATTGTGCAGATTGGATAAATTTTGTCCCCTCTACTAAATCTGGATCAAGAGACTAGGGATTCTCTTCTCTGGTGGCTATCTCGGGTCCATCTGTCCAAAGGTATGACCTTTCGCAGGCCAGATTTGACAATTGTAACGACAGATGCCAGCCTTCTAGGCTGGGGGGCAGTCTGCTCAGGGATCGTGGACTCAGGAGGAGACACTCCTTCCGATAAACATTCTGGAACTAAGAGCGATATTCAATGCTCTTCAGGCTTGGCCTCAGCTAGAGACAATGAGGTTCATCAGATTTCAGTCGGACAACATCACGACTGTGGCTTACATCAACCATCAAGGGGGAACAAGGAGTTCCCTAACGATGTTGGAAGTTTCAAAGATAATTCGTTGGGCAGAGATTCACTCTTGCGACCTATCAGCTATCCATATCCTAGGAGTAGAGAACTGGGAGGCGGATTTTCTAAGTCGTCAGACTTTCCATCCGGGGGAGTGGGAACTCCATCCGGAGGTGTTTGCACAATTGATTCATCGTTGGGGCAAACCAGAACTGGATCTCATGGTGTCTCGCCAGAACGCCAAACTTCCTTGTTACGGATCCAGGTCCAGGGATCCCAAGGCGACGCTGATAGATGCTCTAGCAGCGCCTTGGTCCTTCAACCTGGCATATGTGTTTCCACCGTTTCCTCTGCTCCCTCGTCTGATTGCCAAAATCAAGCAGGAGAGAGCATCTGTGATCTTGATAGCGCCTGCGTGGCCACGCAGGACTTGGTATGCAGATCTAGTGGACATGTCATCTTTTCCATCATGGACTCTGCCTCTGAGACAGGACCTTCTACTTCAGGGTCCTTTCAACCATGCAAATCTAATTTCTCTGAGACTGACTGCCTGGAGATTGAACGCTTGATTTTATCAAAGCGTGGCTTCTCCAGTCAGTCATTGATACCTTAATTCAGGCACGAAAGCCTGTCACCAGGAAAATCTATCATAAGATATGGCGTAAATATCTTTATTGGTGTGAATCCAAGGGTTACTCATGGAGTAAAGTCAGGATTCCCAGGATATTATCTTTTCTCCAAGAAGGATTGGAAAAAGGATTGTCAGCTAGTTCCTTAAAGGGACAGATTTCTGCTCTGTCTATTCTTTTGCACAAGCGTCTGGCGGATGTTCCAGACGTTCAGGCATTTTGTCAGGCTTTAGTTAGAATCAAGCCTGTGTTTAAACCTGTTGCTCCGCCATGGAGTTTAAATTTGGTTCTTAAAGTTCTTCAAGGGGTTCCGTTTGAACCTCTTCATTCCATAGATATCAAGCTTTTATCTTGGAAAGTTCTATTTTTGGTAGCTATTTCCTCGGCTCGTAGAGTTTCCGAGTTATCTGCCTTACAATGTGATTCCCCTTATCTGATCTTCCATGCAGATAAGGTAGTTTTGCGTACCAAACCTGGGTTTTTACCTAAGGTGGTATCTAATAAGAATATCAATCAGGAGATTGTTGTTCCGTCCTTGTGCCCTAATCCTTCTTCAAAGATGGAACGTCTATTACACAATCTTGACGTGGTTCGTGCTTTAAAGTATTATTTACAAGCTACTAAAGATTTTCGTCAAACATCTGCTTTGTTTGTTGTCTACTCTGGACAGAGAAAAGGCCTCGGCAACATCTCTTTCGCTTTGGCTAAGAAGTATTATACGCTTAGCTTATGAGACTGCTGGCCAGCAGCCTCCTGAAAGGATTACAGCTCATTCTACTAGAGCTGTGGCTTCCACTTGGGCCTTTAAAAATGAGGCTTCTGTTGAACAGATTTGCAAGGCGGCAACTTGGTCTTCGGTTCATACTTTTTCAAAATTCTATAAATTCGATACTTTTGCTTCTTCAGAGGCTATTTTTGGGAGAAAGGTTTTACAGGCAGTGGTACCTTCTGTTTAAGTACCTGCCTTTGTCTCTCCCTTCATCCGTGTACTTTAGCTTTGGTATTGGTATCCCACAAGTAATGGATGATCCGTGGACTGGATACACCTTACAAGAGAAAACATAATTTATGCTTACCTGATAAATTTATTTCTCTTGTAGTGTATCCAGTCCATGGCCCGCCCTGTCATTTTAAGGCAGGTATTTTTTAACTTTAAACTACAGTCACCACTGCACCCTATGGTTTCTCCTTTCTCTTGCTTGTCTTCGGTCGAATGACTCGAGGTGGCAGTTAGGGGAGGAGCTATATAGCAGCTCTGCTGTGGGTGATCCTCTTGCAACTTCCTGTTGGGAATGAGAATATCCCACAAGTAATGGATGATCCGTGGACTGGATACACCACAAGAGAAATAAATTTATCAGGTAAGCATAAATTATGTTTTTTGTTATCGTGGCCCTTTAAGATCGTGAAGGTGTTTTTGAGAGCCAAACATCACATCTACTGAGTTTATTACTTATGGGTTTTTTCTAAAACAAATATTCTCTTTAAAGGCAGAGTAAAGTCAAAATTACACTTTCCAGATTCAGATAGAGCATGCAGTATTAAACAACTTTCCAGTTCACTTTTATTATTAATTTGCTTCATTCTCTTAGCATCCTTTGTTGAAAAGTATACCTAGGTAAGCTCAGGAGCAGCTACGTACAACAGAGAGCACACTGCTGATTGGTGACTGCACATACAGTATATGCCTCTTGGCTTAACCAATGTATTCAGCTAGCTCCCAGTAGTACATTGGTGCTCTTCCAACAAAAGGGTACTAAGAGAATGAAGCAATTTTGATAATAGAAGTGAATTGGAAAACTTGTTTAAAATTGTATCTGAATTCTGAAGAAAAAAAATTACTTCATGTCCCTTTAAGAGCCCCGCAAATGGCTTCTTGTTAACTGCTGCTGTAATTTTATAGGTCTGCCTTGTGCTTAGTTACAAAGACCTGAGCCGACAGGCTAACCACGCTTTATCCAGTGAGATTATTAACATTAGTGATAACTTTTGATTAATGCACTGATCACTGATGCAATAGAGGCATCAACTTGTGTTTTGGGAGATATAAGTGGATTTATTACTGTTTTTATGTGAACAAACTCACATAACTATTTATTTTTTAAAGGGATATGAAACCCAATTTTTTTCTTTCATGATTCAGATGCAATTTTAAACAGCTTTCAATCTTTGTATCTTTTGTTGAAAAGCAGAGACTTATGCTTAGGAGCCGGCCCATTTCTGGAGCATCCGTTTGCAACAACACTAGAAGACAGAGCTATTTCCTGCCATATAGTGCTCCAGAAACCTACCTAAGTATCTCTTCGAAATAGAATGACGTAACAAAGCAAATTCGATAAAAGAAGTAAATTGAAAACTTTTTTAAAATGTTCTGCTCTGTCTGAATATTGAAAGTTTATTTTTGACTAGGCTGTCCCTTTAAACATTCATGATACCAACAGAACATTGAATTTTAAACGTTCCAATTTATTTGTATTATCAAATTTGCTTTGTTCTTTTTGTACGCTTTGTTAAAAAGCATAACTATGTAGGTTCAGGAGCAGCAATGCACTACTGGGAGGTAGCTGGTGATTGATTGTACACATATTCCTCTTGTCGTTGGCTCACCAGATGTCCTCAGTTTGCTCCCAGTAGTACATTGATGTTCCTTCAACAAAGGATACAAAGAGAACAAAGCAAATAAGATAACAAACGTAAATTGGAAGGTTGCAAAAAAAAAAAAAAAAGTTGTATTTAAATTATCGTATTCACCTGTTCTGTATAGACCTACTTTTTCTACGGAAAAGCCTTACCATATCTAACACTACAGATGTAGACGAGTGTACTGAGCCTAGCTGCTTTTGGGATACATGGCAGCTGGTCTGGTGTGGGATATGGCTTTGCTGGAAGTGTATGTTGCAATTAGTGGGAGACATTCAGCCGTCAACCCTGCACCTCTCTCTTCCAATTTGCAGGGCAAAGGCCATTTTTTAGGCACTATTCTCTCTATTAACCGTTTTGCTACTGGGAATTTCAGAGAAAAACTTGCACACAAAAATGAGAATTTTTAGCATTTTTGCTATCACTCAGTTTAAACAGAAATAGAGCCTTTTTTAATTTACCAATATATATTTTTAAGATAGACAACCCAAGGTATTGACCTAGGCCCATTTTGGTATATTTGAAGACACTTTTTTAGCCACCAAATAGTTTTTTGGCAATTGGAAGGCCGTTAATTGCAGCTATGCACCACACTTCTGAAATCCCCGGCAGTGAAGGGGTTAATCAGGTATCTTGTAAGGTTAATATTTGCTCTAGTGTAGGGATTACCCTCCCACCTGAGACCTCCCACCCCCTGATCCCTACCTGATCCCTCCCAAACAACCTCCCCCCTACTGGTCACCACCATCTTAGGTTTAGGGATTTTTTTTCCTGTAGTGTAGGGAACCATCTTCACCCACCTCCCTGATCACCCACAAACAACTCTTTAAACTTCCCCCCTCCGGCTATTACCCGTCATATTTGTTACTTATACTTATTTTATTTTTTTATTTAAATTTATTTTTATATCTTTTCTGTGGTTTAGGGGACCCCCTCCAAGATCACTTCTTTTTTTTGCAATGTAGGGTCTAGATCTGCAACAACTAATTAATATAACAGATGAGATTTGTTCACAACTATTTTTGTAATTGATTATTATCGATTAGTTGGTCTGAGCACAGCACCAGCTGCTTCACTCCGATTAACTCCTGCACATGGTATTGTGTTGTTAGTATATTCTTAGTTACAATATAATTTATTATTATATCAACATTAAGCTCCAGTAAAATGTTGGAGTACTTATCTCAGCAGTTGCCAACCAATTATAAATATATTTACGTAACAATATATTTATTCCTTAATTCTTGATTAGTTATCTTTATAGACACCTTAAATTATATTTATGTAAAAACTAGATTATGAATCAATTATACATGCTTATTTTGTTACAATTATTCTACACAAAACAGATCATACATTGTATCTCTAAAACTCGCAATAAATTGCTCATTAAGATGCCACAAAGGAGAATATCAAAAGTCTATAATTAGCCAATAACTCTAATACTGAACTTATAACCATCAGAGAAATTGTATATTATAAACACAATAACCAATTTATATGCAATTTCTAAATGATTTCACAATAAGTAAGACTGACTTATAAATATAAAAGTACAAATTATTTTCTAGCAAATAAAATTATTTAGCATCAATATGACTAGTTCTAAACTACGCAGAACTATGAATATAAACTTAAAATACCAAATATCCCTTTAAATCACCAGTTTCAATCAAACTGTAGCAACAATGAATGTATTTGCTTTAAAATATTAAATTACAAACCATTGCCATACATTACCGCATAACCAGTTGAGAGTTCAGCTTTTTCAGATTAATCCAGTTCACTGTCATAAATAAGAAAGGTATTTGCAATTTAGAGAATAAAATGTTTAGACCCAATGTTGCTTTCTGTAAACCAAGGCAGCAAGGTAAGTCAGAGACTTTTTTTCTCTCTGTGCATCAGACTTTATCAAGTGATAAGGTCTACCTCTATTCTCTAATCATTGGTGAAAACTGGGATGCGCCCCATTTGATGCTTGTCTCTGATAGGCCCTTGAAGCTGAACATCTCATTGGCTTACTGGGAATGTATGGGTTTTAACAGTTAACCCGTTTGGCTGTTGTACCAGTTTTTGTCCATTAGGGGGCAACAGACATAGAAATTATCATTATCAATACTGCTAGCAGTTTACTATATATCTTTTCTTTTTTTTTTCTTTTAATTTTTATATGTATATTTAATATACTCACTATTTCTTATATCAGCAGACAAATATGTCCAATATTTATGGGATTTTTTTTTTTTTTTGGAAATATTTTTTTATTGAGGTCATGAGTAATAACAACAAAACAGAAAATATGTCCAGGCACAGATCAGAAGTAATAGACAATTATACATTTCTCATATAGAAAGTAAACGTGAGCTGAAGTGTTGGAGTCTCAGTGTAGCAGTTGTTATCGCAGTATCAAACCAGTAGTAGTGCTATGTATATATAAATAGGAGCCATTGTCATGCAATATAGCAAGTTTCAATAGTAGGAAAATAACAGCTGACATGAGTTATAGCACTACCACTGAGACCATGAACATAAAATGTAAAAGAATTTATGGAATACAAGGGTGACTGAAGCGCATAACAATGAAACCTCGATTTTTATATCATATAGCTAATGATCCCTATCATGAGAAAAAGGTACTCTGTAAACTAAAAATGGTAGGAGGTAGGGAGTTGGCTTTTGTCTGGCCTCTTGTGGGCCAAAGTGGGGGTTCAGCGGGCAAGAGCCGCTCGGTATAAGAGGGGAGAATGATGGGGGGGCGGAGCCTTTTAAAATAGCATTTTAGTACACAGGAGTATCCAAAAATGTTAAATTTGATAATGGCGGTATACATGATTTGGGGAGTCTTCTTGGTAGCATCATGAATAAACATACATACAGGCAATGTCTGCATAAAGAATGTACTTTTGAATTGTGACTTGAATTAATTATCTCTTTGTATTGCTCATGAAAAAGGGCCAAATAGGGCCTGAGGGAAATCAGGCGTATGTCCTGTGAATGTGTATGGGAAAAAACTGTGAAATTACACAAAAATGCAACAGTTAGGGGGTATAATCACTTAAGAAACCTGGATATCAATCATATGCAATAAAGACATAACCTGATCTATACCCATATGAAGGAGCTATTGTAGATTTTAACTCACATAAGGGGTATTATAAGATATTGTGTTAGGCACGAAACAGACCTTAATTAAGGTTTAGATAATGAATATTCTGGTATTGAGCTAGTTGTGGCTCCCCTAAAAAGCTAAAGATACTATATCAATGGGTGAGAAGGTTGAAGGTTGTGGTTACTGATACAGTTTTGCACACTAAAATGGAATAAGGTTCAGTCTTAACTCAAACATCATATATTAATAACATTATCAATACTGCACCAACATACAGGGCTATATTCGTCCACTTGAAATCCATGTCTAGTCTGCTAATAGAGGCTAATATATCGCCTAGGTGTATTGTAGGAAAGCATATATGACAAGAAGCAACCTCTACAGAGTATGCGGACGGTCTCTTTATAAATAGAAGTAACTCCCGAATTTACTTGAGAAGGGGAAATAATATTAAAAGTGTGTGAAAAATAACTCAGATTTTAGGTAATTAATCTATAAATAACTGTGAAGAGAATGTAACTATACAATCTAATAGTATAAACCGGCGTGGTATAGAAGCTTGTATCATTACTCTAGTAAGAGTTAGCTTATGTAAAGTATGTGTATGTTAGCAGTCAAGTTAATGTTAGAGATTCGTCTTACTGTAGAGGCAATAATAAATGTTACCTTACTTGCAGAGTCTGCAATAGAGGAGTGGTTTAAACATCAGACCATAACCAGCATGACTATAAAACATATTGATGGGGTAAAAAACAAGTGAGGGGAGCTGTGTGTATTTCAATACATAAATAATATGTGTTACCGTGACCCTAAATGAGCTTCTCGTATTGGTTTCAAAATTCAATCATAATATATATTGCGCTGTGATAAGGTAAACAAATAGGTGAAAATTGGGTGAAAAATAGTGAAAATATGACTACAAGAGGTTAAAAAACAAAATATTTAATTGTTGCCATACAAAACAATATTGGACTAGATAATATATTCTGATAGGATAATAAGTGGTAAAGAGCTCTATTACCTTGCGAATATTATATATTAAAATTCCTTAATCACAAGTTAAAATTGACAATAAATTCACAATAAATTCATGCTATAGTGTTCAAAGCATATGATAAAAACAAATTAAGTTAAAATAATTAACGTAGGAGGTGGAAATAAATGTTCATCTGATGAATTGCAAGTATCTTTTGATGTGACTTTTAGTTGGAAATGAAATTACTCACAGTTTGCTTGAAATAATTTTTCCAGGTGTCTGATTGGTTGAAACAGACAAGCCTTTATGTGAATAAAAATTTTTTTCGCTGTAGTTAAAACTTGTAGATCGAAATTGTAGATGAAGATAACAACTACTGGATGGTAAAGATGCTGAAACTGTTTACCTAAACTGGGTTTGCAGGAGTTTCAGTTGTTGATAAAACTTGGTTCTGTATATTTAAACTGTTATCTAAGACTTGGTTTGCAGGAGTTTCAGTCTTGATAAAGGCTGAAGCCGAAACGCGTAGATTTGCCCCTAGTGTGCACTCCAACAACTCAAGTCTGCATCTGAGACTACCCAGGATTGAACACGAAAAAATCAGTTACTGGTGATTGCTATACACCGAGCACCACAAGACTTAAAGTGGACACTCACCAGACCTGAAGCTCCAGCAAACCTTGAAAAAGGTATACAGCTCCAGCAACTCTTAAGAAAAGATTTTTATAACCAACAGGTGGTCTGAAACTCCTGCAAACCTTTCCTAGGTAAACAGTTTCACTACAGACCAACCATCAATCACTGAAACTCCAGCAAACCCTGGGAGGGTATATAGTTTCAGCTACAAACAGACACCTACAAAGAGAAGCGTTCAAACACCTCACGCAACCAGAAAAATAGAAACTCCAGCAAATAAATACAAGGTAAACAGTTTCTATAATTAAGTCATACCAACAACTGAAACTCCTGCAAACCAAGTCTTAGATAACAGTTTAAATATACAGAACCAAGTTTTATCAACAACTGAAACTCCTGCAAACCCAGTTTAGGTAAACAGTTTCAGCATCTTTACCATCCAGTAGTTGTTATCTTCATCTACAATTTCTATCTACAAGTTTCAACTACAGCGGAAAAATTATTTTATTCACATAAAGGCTTGTCTGTTTCAACCAATCAGACACCTGGATAAATTATTTCATGCAAACTGTGAGTAATTTCATTTCCAACTAAAAGTCACATCAAAAGATACTTGCAATTCATCAGATGAACATTTATTTCCACCTCCTACGTTACATATAGAACCAAGTTTTATCAACAACTGAAACTCCTGCAAACCCAGTTTAGGTAAACAGTTTCAGCATCTTTACCATCCGGTAGTTGTTATCTTCATCTACAATTTCGATCTACAAGTTTTAGCTACAGCAAAAAAAAAATTTATTCACATAAAGGCTTGTCTGTTTCAACCAATCAGACACCTGGAAAAATTATTTCAAGCAAACTGTGAGTAATTTCATTTCCAACTAAAAGTCACATTTAAAGTCACATCAAAAGATACTTGCAATTCATCAGATGAACATTTATTTCCACCTCCTACGTTAATTATTTTAACTTAATCTGTTTTTATCATATGCTTTGAACACTATAGCATGAATTTATTGTGAATTTATTGTCAATTTTAACTTGTGATTAATATACGCAAGGTAATAGAGCTCTTTACCACTTATTATCCTATCAGAATATATTATCTAGTCCAATATTGTTTTGTATGGCAACAATTAAATATTTTGTTTTTTAACCTCTTGTAGTCATATTTTCACTATTTTTCACCCAATTTTCACCTATTTGTTTACCTTATCACAGCGCAATATATATTATGATTGAATTTTGAAACCAATACGAGAAGCTCATTTAAAGGTCATGGTAACACATATTATTTATGTATTGAAATACACACAGCTCCCCTCACTTGTTTTTTACCCCATCGATCCCTCACAGTTGTTTGAAGGAACAGCTGTTTATCAGGGTTGAGCTGTCTCAATCCAATAGGTGCACTCACTCTTAACTGTTTTTCACTATAAAACATATTGAACATTACAACCTGCTTCCCTGCAGTACAGGGAGTGCAGAATTATTAGGCAAGTTGTATTTTTGAGGATTAATTTTATTATTGAACTACAACCATGTTCTCAATGAACCCAAAAAACTCATTAATATCAAAGCTGAATATTTTTGGAAGTAGTTTTTAGTTTGTTTTTAGTTTTAGCTATTTTAAGGGGATATCTGTGTGTGCAGGTGACTATTACTGTGCATAATTATTAGGCATCTTAACAAAAAACAAATATATACCCATTTCAATTATTTATTTTTACCAGTGAAACCAATATAACATCTCAACATTCACAAATATACATTTCTGACATTCAAAAACAAAACAAAAACAAATCAGTGACCAATATAGCCACCTTTCTTTGCAAGGACGCTCAAAAGCCTGCCATCCATGGATTCTGTCAGTGTTTTGATCTGTTCACCATCAATATTGCGTGCAGCAGCAACCACAGCCTCCCAGACACTGTTTAGAGAGGTGTACTGTTTTCCCTCCTTGTAAATCTCACATTTGATGATGGACCACAGGTTCTCAATGGGGTTCAGATCAGGTGAACAAGGAGGCCATGTCATTAGATTTTCTTCTTTTATACCCTTTCTTGCCAGCCACGCTGTGGAGTACTTGGACGCGTGTGATGGAGCATTGTCCTGCATGAAAATCATGTTTTTCTTGAAGGATGCAGACTTCTTCCTGTACCACTGCTTGAAGAAGGTGTCTTCCAGAAACTGGCAGCAGGACTGGGAGTTGAGCTTGACTCCATCCTCAACCCGAAAAGGCCCCACAAGCTCATCTTTGATGATACCAGCCCAAACCAGTACTCCACCTCCACCTTGTTGGCGTCTGAGTCGGACTGGAGCTCTCTGCCCTTTACCAATCCAGCCACGGGCCCATCCATCTGGCCCATCAAGACTCACTCTCATTTCATCAGTCCATAAAACCTTAGAAAAATCAGTCTTGAGATATTTCTTGGCCCAGTCTTGACGTTTCAGCTTGTGTGTCTTGTTCAGTGGTGGTCGTCTTTCAGCCTTTCTTACCTTGGCCATGTCTCTGAGTATTGCACACCTTGTGCTTTTGGGCACTCCAGTGATGTTGCAGCTCTGAAATATGGCCAAACTGGTGGCAAGTGGCATCTTGGCAGCTGCACACTTGACTTTTCTCAGTTCATGGGCAGTTATTTTGCGCTGTGGTTTTTCCACACGCTTCTTGCGACCCTGTTGACTATTTTGAATGAAACGCTTGATTGTTCGATGATCACGCTTCAGAAGCTTTGCAATTTTAAGAGTGCTGCATCCCTCTGCAAGATATCTCACTATTTTTGACTTTTCTGAGCCTGTCAAGTCCTTCTTTTGACCCATTTTGCCAAAGGAAAGGAAGTTGCCTAATAATTATGCACACCTGATATAGGGTGTTAATGTCATTAGACCACACCCCTTCTCATTACAGAGATGCACATCACCTAATATGCTTAATTGGTAGTAGGCTTTCGAGCCTATACAGCTTGGAGTAAGACAACATGCATAAAGAGGATGATGTGGTCAAAATACTCATTTGCCTAATAATCCTGCACTCCCTGTATAGGCCAATATGAAGGAAGGTATAAACTATTCTAACACATTCATAAGGTATTAGGGGCATCTGAGAAGCAGTTAGCCTTCCCCAGCTGCACCTCCTCTGTTGTAAAGTAGGAGATTATAGTCAGAGTTATTGTGAGAGGACCCAGATAGCTGCTACCATATGGGTTGTATCAGAATGTTACATTACAAGTTAGTAGATTACCAGCATAATGTGGAGAGCTGCATGGGACATGGAGACGTGTCTTTCATGTGGCTATTAAACATTAAGTATTCCTTTAGATAGCTAAACAGAAAAACAAGTGCAGGTCTCCTAAGCAAGCGGCTACTAGGCCATTCGCCACTCTTCCCTCTGCACCAGAATATGCACATTTAAATTGTTGGGTATACTGTAACATGACTGCGGCGCTAAAAGTGTGGGGGTATTACACAAAAGATATATGAGAGACTGGTGCTCTACTTGTGGAGTCATCAACAGTTAGTTGCTGTTTGCTATTTATTTTACCTAACATGAGTTTAAAATGTGTTTTACCAAAGAACATCCTGTACTGAAACAAAAACAAAACAATGTGAAGTAATATATAAACTTTTTGGAACACTTATATAGTTGCTGTAGCACATAGGAATATATATTAGCGTTCTTATAGGTATTTTTAAGTATATTAAGAAACTAAAATTATAACATGGTAACTGAGCTTGGTGCCTAATAAGGCTCTATGACATAGGGTGTTCTAATATAAAACAAGGAGCTATATTTTAAGTTCAGCTGATAGGCATCATGTAGATATTTCTCCCTAAATAGGTGTTATAAAATTAATATAAACACAGCATTAAACTGAGGGACTTAAAGCGCCCACAAATATTTAGTGCTATGCCAGTCTCTCAGCCTAGTTGGAAATAAAATGTAGCGGTTAGTAGTATACAATTAGCCAACCTCTTGCTTACATATCTTGAATCTCAGAAGAGAGGTGCACTTTAACAGTTTCAGGGTTAGGAGCGCTCCACTAGAAAGCAGACCATACAGGGCTAACATAGGACCTCATATTATAGGATCAGAGGTATCAGCCAACTTTGATTGGGCTCAGAACAATAGTAAACAAAATTGGAACAGTAATATATGAACAAGAACTCATAGCCTCCTTGTCAGCTATAACATATTTCCATATGCAACTGAGCATTAAAAGTTTAGCCATATATAATAACATAATCAAAATAAAGGAATGAACAAGGGAGCCCCTTTAGCTAATATAAGAAAGTCTTGTAAATATTAACCTATGCCTGCTTTCAGTTGTCGTGAACTGTCCATATGGTGATTAGCAGTGTACCCCTGCATGGTAAGCCAGAGTGTGAACATGACAACGAACCATGTAAGAAGGTCTGCGGGTAAAGTCTCCTGTATGGATGTCACCACTAAAAAGTGGATGTCAGGTTCCAACCGGCACAGTGGTTTCGTCAGGTAGACTAAATGCAAATAATCCGTTATCACGTAATCAGGACCGACCAGAGTCCCAGAGGCGGTGTCAGAAGCATCTGGATCTTTTACTGTGTCCTCATCAGTAACCTCAGCCGCCAGACATAACTGAAGCTGGCTCCGCTCGACAAAGGCCCCTGTTTCCATTGATGACTTAGGTACTTGCACAAGTAGGTTTGCAAAAGTCTCTCTAAATAGGCTCTTTAGACCGACTAAATGATCATCAAAACTTGATGCAAACGTAACTCCCAGTCGTCTAAGGATAACATGGTCGATACTTAGGGAGTAGGCTATGTTCCGGTGTGTTATAGATTCTCGTTTTTGTTTCCCCGAACAGATAAAGTTGTGGCACTCTGTGGGTGAGTTGGATCCTCCCTCTTATTTTAATATAAGGCTTCGGCGGCTGGCTGTAGAGACGAGGAGCATAGAATGGCTTTAACAGGGCCTGACGGGGTTTAGCAATCATACCACGCCACTGTTCCAAGATGGTGCCTGTCAATCTCTGTAAACTGAACCAGGGCAGACCGTGAACTCATAGTACGCTCGAAAGACTCTGCCCGACTCCAAACAGGTTCATAATGATCATGGGTAGTTATGCTGTTGTAATGCTTGTCCATCTCCCTTATTTTGGTAAAATTGAGGTAGATTTGCCTCTTGTGTATGAGGAACAACTCAGTCATGCGACCGCTCCATAGATAGCTGGCTCCGCCCCCCCTTTATGGGATTATTTAATACTATTTAATCGGAGTATTTTCATACTAAACATTAGTATACTGCTTCTATGGCACTAAAAAGGATATTAATACATTCAGCATGGATCTAATTAATATTTTCTCTGTTTACAATTTCCATCTTAATATCGCATACATACCTTGTGAGTGGCAGTCTGATATAATTTCATATAGCTATATTTACATTTGATTATTATCCCATATTAATATAAATATTGCATATCTGTGGATATTATCTTAATATTTAGTGTATACGCTATATGATATGATTCAGGGCACACATTATATAAGCATTCATATATTAGTATCTACTAGTCATATCTGAAACCTAGTTTGTATATCAGATGCCTGGAAAACAAAAGAATGTTATTTATTTTGAAAAAAATTGGACATTTTAAATTGACCATATAGCTACTTACTCAGTTCAGCAGATACTTACCTACTTTGTTACTGTTAGGCATTTCTCTCAGATCCACAAATATACATTTATACAACACTGAGGTACACCATAACTGAAAATTTGACATAAATTGTACTTTAAAATCTCAATTTTGATGCTTTTAACTTCCCCATATCACCCAGGGCATTTGGAGCTTCAACGTCTGGGGTTTGTGTATTTGGAACTCAAATTTACACTGGGATAATAGATATTTAAAATTGTTGGTCATCCTGAAAGGTATCTCAAATTGTAGACCTCTTGGCTGCTTATCCACAGGGGTTCCTGTGATCTAAGTAATGAATTTCTTAGGCTAAATTAATTTAGAGATTTCAATCTGGCAAGACTATACAACAATAATTCTTTAGAAATTACCTCTCTTCTGAGACTCTGATCAAAGGCTCTTGAAATGTGACATTATCTCATAGTTTGGGACATATGTTTGTTCTTTATAAGTCCTGTCTAGTGAAACTCTGAACTGCAGGAGGTTTGAGTAAACCTACTTTCATGTGTACTGGGGACATGCCAGGCTTGTAATGTGTCTCTGTATCATGCAGCAATAAAATTGATATCAATAGCTTCCTATATGAATGAAATAATCAATATGATATCTGTGCACATAGCTTCCAATGATATCTCACCTTTTATATGACTGTTTTATGGTTATGTCCTAAGCCTAAAGGACGTCTACAGATGTTTACTTTTCACTTTTTCAGGACAGTATAAGTTTCTTTTTAAAAATAATCTGGTTCCTCGCAAATATTGACCAGTCAGGAAATGAATCAGGACGTCAAGTATTATGCCATAAAAAGGATTTTATTGATTGTTGATAAAAATTAAAGACATGAGAAAAAGGTCAAACGCATTTCGTGACCCATTGATAAAGTACGAACCAACGAAACGCGTTTGACCTTTTTCTCATGTCTTGAATTTTTATCAACAATCAATAAAAGCCTTTTTATGGCAGAATACTTGCGGTCCTGATTCATTTCCTGACTGATCAATGTGTGCAGGGAAACAGATTATTTTTACTTGGTTTTGAAGCAGGAGAGTGGTGGAGCCTCATTTTGTTCCTGGGCATTGGACTATAGTGTGTTTGTTTCCGGGGGGGACCACTGCAGAGGTAACACAAGGCTGACATGGATTGTGTGTGTTTAGTGCATTCGGCAGCAGAGTGGGGTGTTGCAGCGCTTACCTTGGATTGCTGTAAGTTTCTTTTTAAGCTTACTATTACTCCTGGCTTATGTGGAGTAGATCACCTGTGCAACCCAGAAATAAAAGGAGTCATCATTTGGATTGTTTATATTAAATCATGTGATTTGGGACTATGCTTTGTATGATATAGTGCTGAGCGTATTATCTACACTTCGCACTAGATTGATGTGAGTTATTTGAATTGATGTGCACTATTATCTGTCTGCACAATTATTAGCGGATTGTGTGCTTTGGCTAATTATATGTATTGTATAGATTACATTGTAAGGCTTTGTCCTGTTATTGATATATGTCCTTAGAGCTTTGGTCCTTTTTGTAATAATTTTTTTATATATTTAAAAAAAAAATTAAATATCAGTTTCAACCTCTATAAGTATATATCGGTTATTTTAAGAACAGACTAGATATTTTTTCCCTAACCTTATAGTTTACTTTGTTGAGTTTGCAAAGTTTCTGGAAGAGTGAATAATGGAATGTTATAAACAGTGATAATCTACCTCTTTCTAGTTCTACCTCTTTTCAAACCGTTTGTGATATTTTTTTTTGTTTAATTATAAAATTGTGTTCTGCCGCTTAAAAATTGAACAAACAGTTGTGTTAATGTAAAGTTTTAGCCTGAAGTTTATATTTGTAACACTGTTTGTGAATTTTATTTTAAATGTAAGATTTTTTTTTTTATCTGATTAATTGAAAAAATAATTGGCTGATTTAATTATTTATGAAAATAATCTTTAGTTGCAGCCCTAGTAGGGTCCCCCTCCAGCCAAATTTTTCTGTAGTGTAGGAAACCCTGCCCCTCCCTCCTCCGCTGGGCTGACCCACCAGCCTCCCCCTCCACCGCTCCCACTTGGCACCAAGGATGATCTCTTTAACGATCAGTGATCATGCTTCATATGGTAAGGCACCATGATCCAAGCTGACAGAGGGGACCGTAGCATGCGCCACAGTGTTGTTACTACTTCAATACAGTATGTTGGGCAAAGTACTGTGTGAGGTAGTACCTATGTCCATATGGGGCAAGGGGTTAAGCTGCGAGAGCAGCTTTGGAGCCCCAAACCACTGATACTTAACCTTTCCGCCACCTCAAGTATAGCGGATTTCATTCAAACCGATCCAATCTGGATGATTGACAGCCCCCACTCTTGTGTGATCAGGAGGCGGCATCGCACAGGCAGCAGCTTGTGCAATGTTGAATGTGGGCAGATGAGGTTCATGATGGCGGACCTCGTTTGCCCAGCACTTAATAAATGAAGCTATAATAGGTCACTCTTAACCCCTTAACAAGAACTGACTTTTGTGTAGTGGTTTCAGATTGGGTAACTGCCATTAAGCTTACGGTCCAAAAATATTTTTTTAGCATTAAACAAATAATTCAATCCTTGTAATATTTGGCCTATATTTGCTATAGATTACTTTGAAACCTAGACATATGAGATCAGGACAAAATAATTAATCTATTTTGAGGTATTTTTCTTTAGCTACACTAGTTTTGTAGAAATAATTAAAAAAGAAAACTACATGTTTTATTATTAAATGCGTATTTATTGTTATTTTTTATACCCATATAAGGTATCCCAAAAAACTGCATATAATATGTGCATGGGTGCACTTAAAAAGAGAGGGGATAATTATTTAAGGACAGAGGGGTTTTCCCAGGTTCTGTTCTTAAATGACACAGGCCATTTTAGCATTTTTGCTCAGTTTCACCATAAATATCTGCTCTCTTGTTAAGTGCACACATACATATTTTACACCTCAAAAGAAAGACAAACAGGTCTTTCTTTTGATACCCTATATGAGTTCATTAAATAACAATAAATAAGAATTTAATACTGAAAAATTGGGAAAATGGGAAAAAAATCCAAAACAAACGATTTTTGTAGTTTTCGTTATAACCATTCTTACAAAACTAGTGTAGCTAAAGAAAAAAAAACTCATAATAGATTCATTATGTTGTCCCGATTTTAGGAATACCCCATGTGTCTGTTTTCAAATAATTTTTATAAAATATAGGCCAAATAATACATGATGGACTTATTGGTTTAAAGGGACACTGAACCCAATTTGTTTCTTTTATGATTCAGATAGAGCATGCAATTTTAAACAACAATCTAATTTACTCCTATTATCATTTTTTTTCCCGTTCTCTTGCTATCTTTATTTTAAAAGCAGGACTGCAAATCTTATTAGCCAGCCCTTTTTATGTTCAGCACCATGGATAGCGCTTGCTTATTGGAGACTTACATTTACCCACCAATAAGCAAGCATAACCCAGGTTCTCAACCAAAAATGGGCCGGCTCCTATGCATCACATTCTTGCTTTTTAAATAAAGATAGCAAGAGAATGAAGAATAATTGATAATAGGAGTAAATTAGAATGTTGCTTAAAATTGCATGCTCTATCTGAATCATGAAAGATAAATTGGGTTTAGTGTCCCTTTAAACTTTCATGATTCAGATAGGGCATGTAATTTTAAACAGCTTTCCAATTTACTTTTATCATCAGATTTGCTTTGTTCTCTTGGTATTTTTAGTTGAAGCTAAAACAAGTTAGGCTCATATGCTTACTTCTAAGCCCTTGAAGTAACACTTTTTTTTTTGCTATACATGGTCACTGGAAGAGAAGGAAATGGGTCAAGACAAGCAATGGCTTGTCATTTTTGACATGTGATCACATGTTCATGGGCCTCTTTTTCAAGAATTGCTGGAGTGCCTTACTCCTGAGACATCCAGTGATTGCCTAGTGAGCCTAAGGCCAGCATGCATTGCAGCATGCTAGTATCTAGGCTGTCACAGTGATTGTATACACAGTAACTTACTGTACTCTTGCTGGATGCCTGCATATGAGGCTATCCAGCAACAGCATGAGATCCACACTGATCACATCATATATTTAATTAAATGAAGGTACCCCGACTGACAACAATGCCATCACAGGGACACATTGTCCCTGCGATTGCTAGCCTGTAGTAGCCTCCATTATGCTATTTCTGCAAGGCCCCTCTTGTGAGGCATGCATAAATATTGCCTACAGTGGCGAGACTGGTTTGTAAAAGCCCAGGAAACAGCCACTGTACGGGGTATGACGTGTGTCCTTAAAGGGATAGTAAAGTCAAAATGAAACATAAATTGACTGGATAGAGAATAATATTTTAAACAACATTCCAATTGACTTCTATGATCAATTTTGCTTAGCTCTCTGAATCTCGCTGCAGTGTTTGCAACATTGTTTATTGCCTTGTTATACAATGTTGCAAATACCTCTGTTATAGACTGCTAAAGACACATGCATGCTGTTAAAGGGATTAGAAAGTCAAAATGAAACTTGCATGATTCAGATAGAGCATGTCATTTTAAGACACTTTCAAATTCACTTCTATTTTCAAATGTGCTTCGTTTAGTATCCCTTGTTAAAAAATGAATATGCACATATCATACACTAGTGGGAGCTGCTGCTAATTGCTGCCTGCACACATTTGTCTCTTGTGATTGGCTAAATAGATATTTTCAGCTTCCTGTCAGTAGTGCAATGCTGTCCCTTTAGCAATGGATAACAAGAGAATGAAGAAACATTTATAATATAATTAAATTGGAAAGTTGTTTAAAATTGTATGTTCTATCTGAATCATAAAAGAACATGTTGGGGGTTACTATCCCTTTAAGCTCCTATCTGCCTATATAGCTTTACTCTTAAGCACAGTATGCAAAGAGATTACAGTGGTGTATCTTGGCCTAGGCAAACAAGTCACTTGCCTAGGATCGCAGATTTTTTGGGGGCAGCACCTCTTTTGTCTCACTACATACACACTCACTAAACCCACACATACACGCACACTGCACTACACACACATACGCACTTGAACATGTAGGCGTAATACCTGGGGGGGGCAGCAGAATTTTGAGTGCCTAGGGCAGCACAAAACCTAAATACGCCACTCCAAGAGAACAAAGCAAATATGATGATAAAAGTAAATTGGAATGCTGTTTAAAATTGCATGCCCTATCTAATGTTTAATTTTGTAATGTTTAAATTTTTACTTTACTGTCCCTTTTAAGGGCATAATGACATATGCCGTACCATGTATGGCACCTGTCATTAAGGGGTTATGGTTAAACCAATACACAGCAAAAATGCCAAAATTGCCTCTGTCCTTTAAGCTCCGAAACTGGGAAAGAGGTTAATCTTCTTACCAAATAAAGTGCTGCAAATGTATGTTTTTGCAGTCCTAAAATCTCTGTGTGATATTTAACTTACTGTGGTGATAGTTTGCATTATGCTGAAAGACATTTCGTTATCTCAGCAAAATGTAACTTTTAAAGGGGCAGTAAACGTACAAACTAATTAGCTTAGTGACAGATTTAAACATTAAAGGATTGCAGAGAATGTTTATTTAAAAGTAAATTTTTCCAGAACGCCACTCCTTGCTCTACTGAGCGGGTCTGGTTTTCCTCAGCACATCACGGCAACATTGTCTAGTCACAGCGTGCCCGGTCGTGCCATTAAACTGAATGTAGCTCGGTCCTGCTATTAGACCAGAGCGGGACCGAGCTAAATTCAGTTTAATGCCGAATTATATAACATTAATTTGTAAGTTTACTGCCCCTTTAACATGAGTTTGTCTAAAAAGGATCATTTCTTATAATCTGTCTTGATAGTGTTATGTAGATTCAGTTTGCCATGAAATAAAATGTAGCAATAGAAGCGTATTGGGTTTCCAGAAATAAACCTCTTTTAAGAGATTTATGGAGACAAACTTTGTCATCCAATATGTCAGAAAATAGTTGTTTAGACTAGTTTTTTGAGCATGTTGGCAGTAATTAATAATTTTTCTGTTGTGACATTTATGCCATGCCTTTTAATCTATGCTATAAATATTCAATTTACCATACCATTCTTCTAGGGGTGAAGAAGTATTTGAAATGATTGTGGTCTTACTTGTTTTGGTGTTTCTTATACAATCATGGTATTTATAGGTAATATGAATTATATATAACGTCTCTTAAGATATTATTATATTGAAGCGACCACAAGCAACTATTTTCTGAGAAAATTATAATTAACATAGAAGAAGGGCATGTTTACCACTTTTTCTAGTGTTTTATACACACTGAACCAATTACACCTAATATCTCAGTCAAGCTGTTAGCTTAAATAAAAAGAGAGAAGCGCTCAACCTGGGAACGAACAATAGCATAATAGCTTGTTCTATGGTTAGTTACCACCCTAGAAGCAGCCTCTTTTTGCTCAATTTGTGCCTTTCACAGAGAAGAACTTTCCTGTAGCATATCAGTCTGATCCTGACTTTACAGTAGAGTCCAGCCCCGAAATACCAGGAAAAACGGCAAACCCCAGACGTACGTTTCGGCCTAGTGTGGGCCTCGTCAGTGAGGTGCAGCCATATCCCTCTAGGCACACTAAGCAACGGGTCCACGTCTGGATTCCTGCATCACCCTTAGGGAGACTTACCTAAGAGTCATAATTTGCATAAATAAAAGAGAGAAGTGCTCAACCTGGAAACGAACAATAGCATAATAGCTTGTTGTATGGCTAGTTACCACCCTAGAAGCAGCCTCTTTTTGCTGTTAGCTTGTTTGCTCTAGCAGGAGGTAGTGTCACTAAACTGTGTAACATATTTAAATAGTGGCAAATACTTGCAATATGGCCTCTTGTTTCTGTGATAAGGACAAATATTTCTCCAACATAGGTGTGTCCGGTCCACGGCGTCATCCTTACTTGTGGGATATTCTCTTCCCCAACAGGAAATGGCAAAGAGCCCAGCAAAGCTGGTCACATGATCCCTCCTAGGCTCCGCCTACCCCAGTCATTCTCTTTGCCGTTGTACAGGCAACATCTCCACGGAGATGGCTTAGAGTTTTTTATTTTGAAATAGTGCTGGTATGTACTATTTACTCAGAAACAGAAAAGAGATGAAGATTTCTGTTTGTATGAGGAAAATGATTTTAGCAACCGTCACTAAAATCCATGGCTGTTCCACACAGGACTGTTGAGAGCAATTAACTTCAGTTGGGGGAACAGTGAGCAGTCTCTTGCTGCTTGAGGTATGACACATTCTAACAAGACGATGTAATGCTGGAAGCTGTCATTTTCCCTATGGGATCCGGTAAGCCATGTTTATTAAGATCGTAAATAAGGGCTTCACAAGGGCTTATTAAGACTGTAGACTTTTTCTGGGCTAAATCGATTCATTATTAACACATATTTAGCCTTGAGGAATCATTTTATCTGGGTATTTTGATATAATAATATCGGCAGGCACTGTTTTAGACACCTTATTCTTTAGGGGCTTTCCCAAATCATAGGCAGAGCCTCATTTTCGCGCCGGTGTTGCGCACTTGTTTTTGAGAGGCATGACATGCAGTCGCATGTGAGAGGAGCTCTGATACTTAGAAAAGACTTTCTGAAGGCGTCATTTGGTATCGTATTCCCCTTTGGGCTTGGTTGGGTCTCAGCAAAGCAGATACCAGGGACTGTAAAGGGGTTAAAGTTAAAAACGGCTCCGGTTCCGTTATTTTAAGGGTTAAAGCTTCCAAATTTGGTGTGCAATACTTTTAAGGCTTTAAGACACTGTGGTGAAAATTTGGTGAATTTTGAACAATTCCTTCATGTTTTTTCGCAATTGCAGTAATAAAGTGTGTTCAGTTTAAAATTTAAAGTGACAGTAACGGTTTTATTTTAAAACGTTTTTTGTACTTTGTTATCAAGTTTATGCCTGTTTAACATGTCTGAACTACCAGATAGACTGTGTTCTGAATGTGGGGAAGCCAGAATTCCTATTCATTTAAATAAATGTGATTTATGTGACAATGACAATGATGCCCAAGATGATTCCTCAAGTGAGGGGAGTAAGCATGGTACTGCATCATTCCCTCCTTCGTCTACACGAGTCTTGCCCACTCAGGAGGCCCCTAGTACATCTAGCGCGCCAATACTCCTTACTATGCAACAATTAACGGCTGTAATGGATAATTCTGTCAAAAACATTTTAGCCAAAATGAACACTTATCAGCGTAAGCGCGACTGCTCTGTTTTAGATACTGAAGAGCATGACGACGCTGATAATAATGGTTCTGAAGGGCCCCTAACCCAGTCTGATGGGGCCAGGGAGGTTTTGTCTGAGGGAGAAATTACTGATTCAGGGAACATTTCTCAACAAGCTGAACCTGATGTGATTACGTTTAAATTTAAGTTGGAACATCTCCGCATTCTGCTTAAGGAGGTATTATCCACTCTGGATGATTGTGACAAGTTGGTCATCCCAGAGAAACTATGTAAAATGGACAAGTTCCTAGAGGTCCCGGGGCTCCCAGAAGCTTTTCCTATACCCAAGCGGGTGGCGGACATTGTTAATAAAGAATGGGAAAGGCCCGGTATTCCTTTCGTCCCTCCCCCCATATTTAAAAAATTGTTTCCTATGGTCGACCCCAGAAAGGACTTATGGCAGACAGTCCCCAAGGTCGAGGGAGCGGTTTCCACTTTAAACAAACGCACCACTATACCCATAGAGGATAGTTGTGCTTTCAAAGATCCTATGGATAAAAAATTAGAAGGTTTACTTAAAAAGATGTTTGTTCAGCAGGGTTACCTTCTACAACCAATTTCATGCATTGTCCCTGTAGCTACAGCCGCATGTTTCTGGTTCGATGAGCTGATAAAGGCGGTCGATAGTGATTCTCCTCCTTATGAGGAGATTATGGACAGAATCAATGCTCTCAAATTGGCTAATTCTTTCACCCTAGACGCCACTTTGCAATTGGCTAGGTTAGCGGCTAAGAATTCTGGGTTTGCTATTGTGGCGCGCAGAGCGCTTTGGTTGAAATCTTGGTCAGCTGATGCGTCTTCCAAGAACAAGCTACTTAACATTCCTTTCAAGGGGAAAACGCTGTTTGGCCCTGACTTGAAAGAGATTATCTCTGATATCACTGGGGGTAAGGGCCACGCCCTTCCTCAGGATCGGCCTTTCAAGGCAAAAAATAAACCTAATTTTCGTCCCTTTCGTAGAAACGGACCAGCCCAAAGTGCTACGTCCTCTAAGCAAGAGGGTAATACTTCTCAAGCCAAGCCAGCTTGGAGACCAATGCAAGGCTGGAACAAGGGAAAGCAGGCCAAGAAACCTGCCACTGCTACCAAGACAGCATGAAATGTTGGCCCCCGATCCGGGACCGGATCTGGTGGGGGGCAGGCTCTCTCTCTTCGCTCAGGCTTGGGCAAGAGATGTTCTGGATCCTTGGGCGCTAGAAATAGTCTCCCAAGGTTATCTTCTGGAATTCAAGGGGCTTCCCCCAAGGGGGAGGTTCCACAGGTCTCAGTTGTCTTCAGACCACATAAAAAGACAGGCATTCTTACATTGTGTAGAAGACCTGTTAAAAATGGGAGTGATTCATCCTGTTCCATTAAGAGAACAAGGGATGGGGTTCTACTCCAATCTGTTCATAGTTCCCAAAAAAGAGGGAACGTTCAGACCAATCTTAGATCTCAAGATCTTAAACAAGTTTCTCAAGGTTCCATCGTTCAAGATGGAAACCATTCGAACTATTCTTCCTTCCATCCAGGTAGGTCAATTCATGACCACAGTGGATTTAAAGGATGCGTATCTACATATTCCTATCCACAAGGAACATCATCGGTTCCTAAGGTTCGCATTCCTGGACAAGCATTACCAGTTCGTGGCGCTTCCTTTCGGATTAGCCACTGCTCCAAGGATTTTCACAAAGGTACTAGGGTCCCTTCTAGCTGTGCTAAGACCAAGGGGCATTGCGGTAGTACCTTACTTGGACGACATTCTGATTCAAGCGTCGTCCCTTCCTCAAGCAAAGGCTCACACGGACATTGTCCTGGCCTTTCTCAGATCTCACGGATGGAAAGTGAACGTGGAAAAGAGTTCTCTATCTCCGTCAACAAGGGTTCCCTTCTTGGGAACAATAATAGACTCCTTAGAAATGAGGATTTTTCTGACAGAGGCCAGAAAAACAAAACTTCTAGACTCTTGTCGGATACTTCATTCCGTTCCTCTTCCTTCCATAGCGCAGTGCATGGAAGTGATCGGTTTGATGGTAGCGGCAATGGACATAGTTCCTTTTGCGCGCATTCATCTAAGACCATTACAACTGTGCATGCTCAGTCAGTGGAATGGGGACTATACAGACTTGTCTCCGAAGATACAAGTAAATCAGAGGACCAGAGACTCACTCCGTTGGTGGCTGTCCCTGGACAACCTGTCACAAGGGATGACATTCCGCAGACCAGAGTGGGTCATTGTCACGACCGACGCCAGTCTGATGGGCTGGGGCGCGGTCTGGGGATCCCTGAAAGCTCAGGGTCTTTGGTCTCGGGAAGAATCTCTTCTCCCGATTAAATATTCTGGAACTGAGAGCGATATTCAATGCTCTCAAGGCTTGGCCTCAGCTAGCGAGGGCCAAGTTCATACGGTTTCAATCAGACAACATGACAACTGTTGCGTACATCAACCATCAGGGGGGAACAAGGAGTTCCCTAGCGATGGAAGAAGTGACCAAAATCATTCTATGGGCGGAGTCTCACTCCTGCCACCTGTCTGCTATCCACATCCCAGGAGTGGAAAATTGGGAAGCGGATTTTCTGAGTCGTCAGACTTTGCATCCGGGGGAGTGGGAACTCCATCCGGAAATCTTTGCCCAAGTCACTCAGCTGTGGGGCATTCCAGACATGGATCTGATGGCCTCTCGTCAGAACTTCAAAGTTCCTTGCTACGGGTCCAGATCCAGGGATCCCAAGGCGGCTCTAGTGGATGCACTAGTAGCACCTTGGACCTTCAAACTAGCTTATGTGTTCCCGCCGTTTCCTCTCATCCCCAGGCTGGTAGCCAGGATCAATCAGGAGAGGGCGTCGGTGATCTTGATAGCTCCTGCGTGGCCACGCAGGACTTGGTATGCAGATCTGGTGAATATGTCATCGGCTCCACCTTGGAAGCTACCTTTGAGACAAGACCTTCTTGTTCAGGGTCCGTTCGAACATCCGAATCTGGTTTCACTCCAGCTGACTGCTTGGAGATTGAACGCTTGATCTTATCGAAGCGAGGGTTCTCAGATTCTGTTATCGATACTCTTGTTCAGGCCAGAAAGCCTGTAACTAGAAAGATTTACCACAAAATTTGGAAAAAATATATCTGTTGGTGTGAATCTAAAGGATTCCCTTGGGACAAGGTTAAGATTCCTAAGATTCTATCCTTCCTTCAAGAAGGATTGGAAAAAGGATTATCTGCAAGTTCCCTGAAGGGACAGATTTCTGCCTTGTCTGTGTTACTTCACAAAAAGCTGGCAGCTGTGCCAGATGTTCAAGCCTTTGTTCAGGCTCTGGTTAGAATTAAGCCTGTTTACAAACCTTTGACTCCTCCTTGGAGTCTCAACTTAGTTCTTTCAGTTCTTCAGGGGGTTCCGTTTGAACCCTTACATTCCGTTGATATTAAGTTATTATCTTGGAAAGTTTTGTTTTTAGTTGCAATTTCTTCTGCTAGAAGAGTTTCGGAATTATCTGCTCTGCAGTGTTCTCCTCCTTATCTGGTGTTCCATGCAGATAAGGTGGTTTTACGTACTAAACCTGGTTTTCTTCCAAAAGTTGTTTCTAACAAAAACATTAACCAGGAGATTATCGTACCTTCTCTGTGTCCGAAACCAGTTTCAAAGAAGGAACGTTTGTTGCACAATTTGGATGTGGTTCGCGCTCTAAAATTCTATTTAGATGCTACAAAGGATTTTAGACAAACATCTTCCTTGTTTGTTGTTTATTCAGGTAAAAGGAGAGGTCAAAAAGCAACTTCTACCTCTCTCTCTTTTTGGATTAAAAGCATCATCAGATTGGCTTACGAGACTGCCGGACGGCAGCCTCCCGAAAGAATCACAGCTCATTCCACTAGGGCTGTGGCTTCCACATGGTCCTTCAAGAACGAGGCTTCTGTTGATCAGATATGTAGGGCAGCGACTTGGTCTTCACTGCACACTTTTACCAAATTTTACAAGTTTGATACTTTTGCTTCTTCTGAGGCTATTTTTGGGAGAAAGGTTTTGCAAGCCGTGGTGCCTTCCATTTAGGTGACCTGATTTGCTCCCTCCCTTCATCCGTGTCCTAAAGCTTTGGTATTGGTTCCCACAAGTAAGGATGACGCCGTGGACCGGACACACCTATGTTGGAGAAAACAGAATTTATGTTTACCTGATAAATTACTTTCTCCAACGGTGTGTCCGGTCCACGGCCCGCCCTGGTTTTTTTAATCAGGTCTGATAATTTATTTTCTTTAACTACAGTCACCACGGTACCATATGGTTTCTCCTATGCAAATATTCCTCCTTAACGTCGGTCGAATGACTGGGGTAGGCGGAGCCTAGGAGGGATCATGTGACCAGCTTTGCTGGGCTCTTTGCCATTTCCTGTTGGGGAAGAGAATATCCCACAAGTAAGGATGACGCCGTGGACCGGACACACCGTTGGAGAAAGTAATTTATCAGGTAAACATAAATTCTGTTTTTGTTGGGAACTCACAGCTCATATCTTTAAAGGGATAGTAAACACCAAACATTTTATTGTTTAAAAAGATTATCATTCCACAGTTTTGCATAACCAACACTGTTCTAGAAATATACTTTTTACCTCTGTGATTACCTTGTATCTAAGCTTCTGCAGATTGGCCCCTTATCTCAGATCTTTTGACAGACTTGCATTTCAGGCAATTAGTGCTGACTCTTAAATAACTTTATGTGCATGAGCACAATTTTATTTATATGAAACACATGAACTAACACCCTCTAGCTGTGAAAAACTGTTAAATGCATTCAGATAAGAGGCGGCCTTCAAGGACTTAGAAATTAGCATATGAGCCTCCAAGGTATAGCTTTCAACTAAGAATAGCGAAAACAAAGCAAATTTGATGATAAAAGTAAATTAGAAAGTTGTTTAAATTTTATGAATCATGAAAGTTTGATTTGGACTTTACTATCCCTTTAACTTTAAAGGACATAAAAACAGGTATACCAGGCCGGACAAATGTTATCAAAAATACTTCTATTCAGAATTGGAGGTCAGTTTTAGCTGTCCTTTCCCTTTAACATAGCTATGTCATTGTTGGCTTTATTTCAAATACATATTTTGATCTATATCATTAAAGGCACATGTTATCCATAAACAGCATATCTGTAAAAAGCCGACTAGAAAATAATCACATGAACATCTCAATGTAAACAAGTAGTTTCCTCGACTCACCAGAATAAACGTGCTGTGAGCAGTTACCCTTCAGCTATTGTTTTTACTGTCATCTGCACAGTGAAAACAAAAAACTTTTATTTACTGTGGGATTTCATCATAATCTTGTGAGATTTAATAGTAAACTTCCTTAAAATGAGGAGGGAAATATTATTAGTGCCTGCACATGACAGTTGCACGCACCCTAGCAAGTCCGGGACAAGCATCCTGACTGCTTAAAGGGACATTAAACACTTTGAGATGGTAATAAAAAATTATAAATCGTGTGTATGTGTGTATATATATATATATATATATACAGGGAGTGCAGAATTATTAGGCAAGTTGTATTTTTGAGGATTAATTTTATTATTGAACAACAACCATGTTCTCAATGAACCCAAAAAACTCATTAATATCAAAGCTGAATAGTTTTGGAAGAAGTTTTTAGTTTGTTTTTAGTTATAGCTATTTTAGGGGGATATCTGTGTGTGCAGGTGACTATTACTGTGCATAATTATTAGGCAACTTAACAAAAAACAAATATATACCCATTTCAATTATTTATTTTTACCAGTGAAACCAATATAACATCTCAACATTCACAAATATACATTCCTGACATTCAAAAACAAAACAAAAACAAATCAGTGACCAATATAGCCACCTTTCTTTGCAAGGACACTCAAAAGCCTGCCATCCATGGATTCTGTCAGTGTTTTGATCTGTTCACCATCAACATTGCGTGCAGCAGCAACCACAGCCTCCCAGACACTGTTCAGAGAGGTGTACTGTTTTCCCTCCTTGTAAATCTCACATTTGATGATGGACCACAGGTTCTCAATGGGGTTCAGATCAGGTGAACAAGGAGGCCATGTCATTAGATTTTCTTCTTTTATACCCTTTCTTGCCAGCCACGCTGTGGAGTACTTGGACGCGTGTGATGGAGCATTGTCCTGCATGAAAATCATGTTTTTCTTGAAGGATACAGACTTCTTCCTGTACCACTGCTTGAAGAAGGTGTCTTCCAGAAACTGGCAGTAGGACTGGGAGTTGAGCTTGACTCCATCCTCAACCCGAAAAGGCCCCACAAGCTCATCTTTGATGATACCAGCCCAAACCAGTACTCCACCTCCACCTTGCTGGCATCTGAGTCGGACTGGAGCTCTCTGCCCTTTACCAATCCAGCCACGGGCCCATCCATCTGGCCCATCAAGACTCACTCTCATTTCATCAGTCCATAAAACCTTAGAAAAATCAGTCTTGAGATATTTCTTGGCCCAGTCTTGACATTTCAGCTTGTGTGTCTTGTTCAGTGGTGGTCGTCTTTCAGCCTTTCTTACCTTGGCCATGTCTCTGAGTATTGCACACCTTGTGCTTTTGGGCACTCCAGTGATGTTGCAGCTCTGAAATATGGCCAAACTGGTGGCAAGTGGCATCTTGGCAGCTGCACGCTTGACTTTTCTCAGTTCATGGGCAGTTATTTTGCGCCTTGGTTTTCTCTTGTTAAGTGTATCCAGTCCACGGATCATCCATTACTTATGGAATATATTCTCCTTCCCAACAGGAAGCTGCAAGAGTCCACCCACAGCAAAGCTGCTATATAGCTCCTCCCCTAACTGCCATATTCAGTCATTCTCTTGCAAGCCTCAACATAGATAGGAGGTCGTGAGAGTCTGTGGTGCTTTCTACTTAGTTTATTCTTCAATCAAAAGTTTGTTATTTTTAAATGGCACCGGAGTGTGCTGTTTATCTCAGGCAGTATTTGGAAGAAGAATCTGCCTGCGTTTTTCTATGATCTTAGCAGACGTAACTAAGATCCATTTGCTGTTCTCACACATTCTGAGGAGTGAGGTACTTCAGAGGGGGAATGGCGTGCAGGTTTTCCTGCAGATAAGGTATGTGCAGTAAAATATTTTTCTAGGAATGGAATTGACTAAGAAAATACTGCTGATCCCGAAGTAATATAAGTAAAGCCTTAAATGCAGCGATAGCGACTGGTATCAGGCTTATTAATAGAGATACATACTCTTATAAAAATGTGTTTTAAAACGTTTGCTGGCATGTTTAATCGTTTTTTAACGTACATTGGTGATAACACTGTAATGTTGGTATAGCCTTAAATGCAGTAAAAGCGACTGGTATCAGGCTTATTAATAGAGATACATACTCTTGTAAAAATGTGTTTTAAAACGTTTGCTGGCATGTTTAATCGTTTTTTAACATATGTTTGGTGATAAAACTTATTGGGGCCTAAGTTTTTTCAACATGGCTGGCTTAAATTTTGCATAGAAACAGTTAACTGAAGCTTCCCACTGTTGGCTGTGGCAGTTTGTTGTGTCTGTTTTTAAAAACGTCTATGTCGTTTTTTTTGTTTTTTTTTATCTGTTTTTTGCATTAAGGGGTTAATCATCCATTTGCAAGTGGGTGCAATGCTCTGTTACCTTATTACATGTACTGTAAAAATTTCGTTTGTTTTACTGCCTTTTTTTCACTGTTTTTCAAATTTTGACAAAATTTGTTTCTCTTAAAGGCACAGTAACGTTTTATATATTTGCTTGTTAACTTGATTTAAAGTGTTTTCCAAGCTTACTAGTCTCATTATTAGTCTGTTCTAACATGTCTGACATAGAGGAAGCTCTGTGTTCATTATGTTTTAAAGCCATGGTGGAACCCCATCTTAGAATGTGTACCAGATGTACTGATTTCATGTTAAACAATAAAGATCATTTTTTGTCTTTAAAAACATTATCACCAGAGGATTCTGTCGTGGGGGTAGTTATGCCGACTAACTCTCCCCACGTGTCAGACCTTTTGACTCCCGCTTTAGGGACTCACGCTCAAATGGCGCCAAGTACATCAAGGGCACCCATAGCGTTTCTTTAACCAGGGGATTCTGTCGAGGGGAAAGTTATGCCGACTAACTCTCCCCACGTGTCAGACCCTTCGACTCCCGCTTCAGGGACTCACGCTCAAATGGCGCCAAGTACATCAAGGGCGCCCATAGCGTTTATTTTACAAGACATGGCAAAGGTGGTGAATAATATTCTGGCAGCAGTATTAGTCAGACTACCTGAAATTAAAGGAAAGCAGTTAGCTCTGGGGGTAGATACAGAGCATACAGACGCTTTAAGAACCATGTATGATACTACCTCACAATATGCTTAGTCTGTGGGTGATTTTTTTTTTTGACTCAGGGAAGATGATTTAACCTGATTCTGATATTTCTACATTTAAAATTTATGCTTGAGAACCTCCACTTGTTGCTCAGGGAGGCTTTGGCTGCTCTGAATGAATGTGTACAATCGCAGGGCCAGAGAAATTGTGTAGACTGGATAAATAATATGCAGTGCCGGTGTGTACTGATGTTTTTCCAATACCTAAAGAGGTTTACTAAAAAATTTTTTTTAATAAGGAATGGGATAGACCAGGTGTGCCGTTCTCTTCCCCTCCTATTTTTTAGAAGAATGTTTTCTAATAGTTACCACCACACGGGACTTCTGGCAGACAGTTCCTAAGGTGGAGAGAAGAGTTTCTACTCTAGCTAAGCGTACCACTACCTCTGACGAGGACAGTTGTGCTTTTTAGATCCAATGGATAAAAAATGTTTATTCAACAGGGTTTTATCCTGCAGCCCCTTGCATACATTGCTTCTGTCACTGCTGCTGCGGCGTTCTGGGTTGAGTCTCTTGATGAGGCTTTACAGTTAAGCGACTCCATTGGATGAATATATTTGACAAGCTTATGCTAGCCAATTCCTTTGTTTTCTGATGCCTTGTTCATTTGACTAGACTAACGGCTAAGAATTCTGTTTTTTACTATACTGGCGCGCAGAGCGCTATGGCTTATATCATGGTCAGCTGTCGTGACTTTAATAAATAAGCTACTTAACTTCCCTTCAAGGGGCAGACCCTACTCGGGCCTGGTTTGAAGGAGATTATTGCTTATATCACTGGAGGAAAAGGTCATGCCCTTCCTCAGGATAGGTCTAAATCAAGGGCAAAAAAAAAAAAAAAGTCTAATTTTCGTACCTTTTAAAAACTTCAGGGCAGGTGTGGCATCCTCTTCCTCTAAGGCAAAACAAGAGGGAATTTTTGCTCAGTCCAAGGCGGTCTGGAGACAATCGGACCTGGAACAAAGATAAGCAGGCCAAGGAGCCTGCTGCTGCCTCTAAGGCAGCATGAAGGAACGGACCCCTATCAGGTAACAGATCCTATAGGGGGCAGACTTTCATTCTTCGCCCAGGCGTGGGCAAGAGATGCCCAGGATCCCTAGGCATTGGAATTTATATCCCAGAGATATCTTCTGGATTTCAAAGATTCCCCCCCAAAAAAAGGGGAGATTTCGCCTTTCACAATTATCTGCAAACCAGATAAAGAAGGAGGCATTCTTACATTGTGTACGAGATCCATCCAGTTCCAAGAGAGGAACAGGGACAGAGTTTTTACTCAAATCTGTTTGTGGTTCCCAAGGAGAGGGAACCTTCAGACCTATTTTGGATCTAAAGATCTTAAACAAATTCCTCAGAATTCCGTCATTTAAGATGGAAACTATTTGTACCATCTTAACTATGATCCAGGAGAGTCAATAGAGGACTACAATGGATTTGAAGGATGCTTATCCTCACATTGTGATGCATAAAGATCACCATCGTTTTTCAGGTTTGCCTTTCTAGACAGGCATTACCAGTTTGTAGCTCTTTCCTTTGGGATATCTACAGCCCCAAGAATCTTTATGGAGGTTCTGGGGTCGCTTTGGCGGTCCTTAGACCGCGGGGCATAGAAGTGGCCCCTTATTTAGACGACATCCTGATACAGGCGTCAAACATCCAAATTGCCCAGTCTCATACGGACGTAGTACTGGCATTTCTGAGATCACATGGGTGGAAAGTGAACAAGGAAAGAGTTCTCTATCCCCAATCTCAAGGGTTTCCCTCCTAGGGACTCTGATAGATTCTGTAGAAATGAAAATTTACCTGACGGAGTCCAGGTTGTCAAAGTTTCTAAATTTCTGCCGTGTTTTTTCATCCCATCCGCGCCCTTCGGTGGCTCAGTACATGAATGAAATCGGCTTAATGGTAGCGGCAAGGGACATAGTACCGTTTGCACGTCTACATTTCAGACCGCTGCAACTATGCATGCTCAGTCAGAGGAACGGGGATTACACAGATTTGTCCCCCTGTTAAACCTGGACCAAGAGACCAGAGATTCTCTTCTCTGGTGACTATGTCGGGTCCATCTGTCCAAGGGTATGACCTTCCGCAGGTCAGATGGGACAATTGTTACAATAGATGCCAGCCTTTTAGGTTGGGATGCAGTCTGGAACTCCCTGAAGGCTCAGGGATAGTGGACTTAGGAGGAGACCCTCCTTCTAATAAATATTCTGGAACTGGGAGTGATATTCCATGCTCTTCAGACTTGGCCTCAGTTAGCAACTCTGAGGTACATCATACTCAGTCGGACAATATACACGACTGTGGCTTACATCAGCCATCAAGGGGGAACAGAAGTTCCCTAGCGATGTTAGAAGTCTTACAATAATTCACTGGACAGAGACTCACTCTTGTCTATCAGCTATCCATATCCCAGGTGTTGAGAACTGGGAGGTGGATTTTCTAAGTCGTCAGACTTTTCTTCCGGGGGAGTGGGATTTCCTCCGGAGGTCAAGACCAAGCAGGAGAGGGCTTTGGTGTTTTTGACAGCGCCTGCGTAGCCACGCAGGACCTGGTATGCAGATCTGGTGGACATGTCATCCTTTCCATCACGGTCTCTGCTTCTGAGACAGGTCCCTCTACCTCAGGGTCCTTTCAACCATCTAAATAGAATCAATCTGAGATGGACTGCCTGGAGACTGAACGCTTGATGTTATCAAAGCATGGCTTCTCCGAGTCAGTCATTGATACCTTAATACAGACATGAAAGCCTGTCTCTAGGAAAATTGAACATAGATATGGTGTAAATATCTGATTGTTATGAATCCAAGGGTTACTCATGGAGTAAAGTCTGGATTCCCAGGATATTATCTTTTTTCCAAGATGTTTTTGAGAAAAGGGTTGTCAGCTAATTCCTTAAAAGGGGACAGATTTTTACTCTGTCTATTTTTTTGCACAAGCGTCTGGCAGGTATTCTAGACGTTCAGGCATTTGGTCAGGCTTTGGTTAGATCCAAGCCTGTGTTTAAAACTGTTGCTCCACCATGGAGCTTAAACCTGATTCTTAAGGTTCTTCAAGAAGTTCCGTTTGAACCTTTTTTGTTCCATAGATATCAATCTTTATCTTGGAAAGTTCCTTTTGGCTAGCTAATTCCTGGACTCGTAGAGTCTCCAAGTTATCTGTGTTACAATGTGATTCTCCTTATCTGGTCCTTCGTACGTATAAGGTAGTCCTGCGTACCAACCTGGGTTTTTTCCTAAGGTGGTATCTAACAAGTACATCACTCAAGAGATAGTTGTTCCATGCTTGTATCCTAATCCTTCCTCAAAGAAGGAACGTCTATTACACAATATTGGACGTGGTTTGTGCTTTAAAGTTTTACTTACAAGCTACTACAGTTTTCATCAAACGTTCACCTTGTTTGTTGTCTATTCTGGACAGAGGAGAGGTCAAAAGACTTCAGCAGCCTCTCTGTCTTTTTGGTTAAAAAGCATAATTCATTTAGCTTATGAGACTGCTGGACAGCAGCCTCCTGAAGGGATTACAGCTCATTCTACTAGAGCTGTGGTTTTCACTTGGGCCTTTTTTAAATGTGGCTTCTGTTGAACAGATTTACAAGACGGGGTCTTCGTCTGCGCTTCATACTTTTCAAATTTAACAAATTTGATACCTTGCTTCTTCAGAGGCTATTTTTGGGAGAAAGGGTTTTTTACAGGCAGTGGTAACTTCCGTTTAAGTACCTGCCTTGTCCCTCCCATCATCCGTGTACTTTAGCTTTGGTATTGGTATTCCATAAGTAATGGATGATCCGTGGACTGGATACACTTAACAAGAGAAAACATAATTTATGCTTACCTGATAAATTTATTTCTCTTGTAGTGTATCCAGTCCACGGCCCGCCCTGTCACTTTAAGGCAGGTAATTTTTTCATTTGAACTACAGTCACCACTGCACCCTATGGTTTTTCCTTTCTCTGCATGTTTTCGGTCGAATGACTGAATATGGCAGTTAGGGGAGGAGCTATATAGCAGCTTTGCTGTGGGTGGACTCTTGCAGCTTCCTGTTGGGAAGGAGAATATATTCCATAAGTAATGGATGATCCGTGGACTGGATACACTACAAGAGAAATAAATTTATCAGGTAAGCATAAATTATGTTTTTCCACACGCTTCTTGCGACCCTGTTGACTATTTTGAATGAAACGCTTGATTGTTCGATGATCACGCTTCAGAAGCTTTGCAATTTTAAGAGTGCTGCATCCCTCTGCAAGATATCTCACTATTTTTGACTTTTCTGAGCCTGTCAAGTCCTTCTTTTGACCCATTTTGCCAAAGGAAAGGAAGTTGCCTAATAATTATGCACACCTGATATAGGGTGTTGATGTCATTAGACCACACCCCTTCTCATTACAGAGATGCACATCACCTAATATGCTTAATTGGTAGTAGGCTTTCGAGCCTATACAGCTTGGAGTAAGACAACATGCATAAAGAGGATGATGTGGTCAAAATACTCATTTGCCTAATAATTCTGCACTCCCTGTGTATATATATATATATATATATATATATATATATAAACCTCTGCATTATACTTTTATTATTTATTATGATATTGTGAGCTATTTAGTTCCTGTTAGAAATAGAAGTGCAGAACACTGTTACATTCCACACAGACATTGGCTGCAGACTCTAGTGATCTATTTATAACTGTCCCTAATTGGCCACAGCAGAGAAGGTAACCTAAGTTACAACATGGCAGCTCATGAAACTTTAAAAAATACATCTACATGTTATTCTCAGACTAATATTTTCTTTTAATGCATCATTCTATCTAGCATTTTTTAGTGTTTAATGTCCCTTTAAAGACCTTTTACAATGGGATGTGGCAACCAAATAAATTTTGTGGGGAAATAGCGTTATCGTGCTTTGTTACATACAGATTCATGTAATATTTTTAGTAAGCTTTTTAAAATAACTGATGTATTTGCAAGAACTTTAGAATGAAAATGTTCATTTTGAATTATTTGTGTTCAAATACAGGTGCGAAACCCATAGCTTCTCTGAGTCCTGTGTCTTCAACTTGCTATGGTGACCTAGAGAACGTAAGCAAATTGTCCTATGGATTCAAGCATTTTCTACATCTGATTCCCTTTGACACCTCCATTTGCAGTTTTGTGTTATGCAACCGAAATGAAACTTCGTTGAAAGAGCTTATGGCAAGTAGAGTTTTTTTATCCTTTCAGATTAGAGAGACAGATTTACTTAGTCAACTAAATTAGACTTTTTATATCCCTTTTTATAAATTTAGCTTCCTCGTTAAATTTTAAGACACTTTATGTAAATTCTTTAGTTGTGCTATTAAAATTATTACATAAGTGGATTCCTGTCATAATTAATATTCCTAAACTCCTACTCAGCGTGAAAAAGCAGGTGCAGTATGATCTAATTTATTTGCCATCGCATTTTGCTATTATAGTTTCATAAAGTTTATTTTCTACAACATATTATTATCATCATTATTATTATCATTTATTTGCAGCAAAATTCTGTAGTGCTATTTTAGTAACAAAAATAAATATAAGTAATATATGTGAAAAAATTGTTTGAGGTCAAATTATATATTGCTGTCAAGCAATCATATACCAGCAATGTTAACTGACACATGTTGGCAAAAGAGAAAGATGTTTTATGAAAAGTGCTTCTGTGGATATGCGTAGCTGCACTACTGCTCAAAAGGTCCTTTGATACCTGCCCCTGGAGGAGAAAGTGACGCAGGAGCGATCACGTCTGCCTAGGAGATCGCACACAGACAAGGGTTTCCCACAGTGACCCGGGCAAGGACAGTTTCACAAAGGCTGATCGACAGCTTAAAGTGAATGTAAATTTTGATGCTAAAGTGCCCGGTTTTTAAAACTTTGATTAAAAACAAGGGCACTTTAATTCATCAAAATTTACATTTCACTCCTGTTGTGAAAAAAAACGTACCTTTTAATCTTCACAGCGGCTCCAGCCTCCTCCGGTCTCACAACCCATTTCTGATGTCAGAAATGATTGATAGGTCATCCTACAATCACAGCTTCCCCCTGGGGGAATCAGTGTTTGATTCAACGCTGTGATTGGAGGAAGCCGGATGACTCATTTTAGACCCAGGAAGAGGTTTTGAAACGGGTGGAGGAAGCTGGAGCTGCTGTGAAGATTAAAAGGTAAGTTTTTTTTCACAACAGGAGTGAAATGTAAATATTGATGAATTAAAGTGCACCTGTTTTTAATCGAAGTTTGAAAAACCGGGCACTTTAGCATCAAAATTTACATTCACTTTAAGGCGAATATTTGCTGGAATGCACAAGACGGTAAAGTTGTTACTTAGTCTCTATATGCTTTGATGTCTGTTGCAACTACAGCGGTAACTGGTGACTTTTCAACCTAGATAAGAACTTTTTGTTACCAACAGCTTTTCTTTCTCTGTATATATCTTAGCAGCCAGCCCATTTTAGGTTCAGCACCATGGATAGCGCTTGCTTATTGGAGGCTTACATTTACCCACCAATAAGCAAGCATAACCCAGGTTCTTAACCAAAAATGTGCCGGCTCCTATGCATCACATTCCTGCTTTTTAAATAAAGATAGCAAGAGAACGAAGAATAATGTATAATAGGAGTAAATTAGAAAGTTGCTTAAAATCGCATGCTCTATCTGAATCATGCAAGAAAAATTTTGAGTTTAGAGTCCCTTTAAGGCTTTCAGAAATCCGAGATACGCTTCTTTGTAGCTTATGTTTGCAACTGTCTCAGAAACTGTCTCTAACACACAAGGATTTGGCCTGAATGGATGTAACCTTATGAACTGTGGTTTCTGACGAACTAAGCCTAGTGATATATGTGTTTTCAGTTGGGAAATTTTGCTGGCACACCTAGTATACACTATTGTACCATTTTTACAGTGTATTATGCATTATTTTTATGCTTAGGCTATGTAATATCTACATATGAGACGTCATATTAGTTTGTTTGCTGGCCAGCACTATGTACAAGGGTTTTTATGTATGGTTATATGTATATAAGTTTCACACACAATGCATCTATTTGAACTAAATGAATACATTTGATTATAAAGATTCCCTCACTTTGTACAGGATTTTCCTAAATCCTGTTTAGTCTTCTTTCTCTTGTTAAGTGTGTTCAGTCCACGGGTCATCCATTACTTATGGGATATATTCTCCTCCCCAACAGGAAGTTGCAAGAGGACCACCCAAGCAGAGCTGCTATATAGCTCCTCCCCTCACATGTCATATCCAGTCATTCTCTTGCAACCCTCAAAAAAGAAGGAGGTCGCGGGAGGAGTTGGAGTTTTTACTTAATTATTCTTCAATCAAAAGTTTGTTATTTTAAATGGCACCGGAGTGTGCTGTTTTTTTCTATCTCAGGCAGTATTTGGAAGAAGAAACTGCCTGCGTTTTCTATGATCTTAGCAGGCGTAACTAAGATCCACTGGCTGTTCTCGACATTCTGAGGAGTGGGGTAACTTCAGAACATGGGAATAGCATGCGGGGTCCACCGCAAATGAGGTATGTGCAGTACAATATTTTCTGGGAATGGAATTGACTAAGAAAATACTGCTGTTACCCGTATGATGTAAGTACAGCCTTAAATGCAGTAGTAGTGACTGGTATCAGGCTGATAAATGTATGCACAGTAGAGTTATTTTCTAGGGACTAGAATTTGACTGTGAAAATACTGTTAATACTGAAATAATGCTTAAGCCTTATCTGCAGTGGTAGCGACTGGTTGCAGGCTTAGTAATAACTTTGCATGACATTTAAAGAAGTTTATTTCTCCAACATAGGTGTGTCCGGTCCACGGCGTCATCCTTACTTGTGGGATATTCTCTTCCCCAACAGGAAATGGCAAAGAGCCCAGCAAAGCTGGTCACATGATCCCTCCTAGGCTCCGCCTACCCCAGTCATTCTCTTTGCCGTTGCACCGGCAACATCTCCACGGAGATGGTTAAGAGTTTTTTGGTGTTTAAATGTAGTTTTTATCCTTCAATCAAGTGTTTGTTATTTTAAAATAGTGCTGGTATGTACTATTTACTCTGAAACAGAAAAGAGATGAAGATTTCTGTTTGTAAGAGGAAGATGATTTTAGCAAACGTTACTAAAATCGATTGCTGTTTCCACACAGGACTGTTGAGATGAAGTAACTTCAGTTGGGGGAAACAGTTGGCAGACTTTTCTGCTTGAGGTATGACTGGCCACATTTCTAACAAGACTTTGTAATGCTGGAAGGCTGTCATTTCCCCTATGGGGACCGGTAAGCCATTTTCTTAGATTAAGTAAAAGAATAAAGGGCTTTATAAGGGCTTAAAAAACTGGTAGACATTTTTCTGGGCTAAAACGATTCTTTGCTAAGCATATTTGGCAGATTATAACTCTTAATAGTTATTATAATCTTGGGGATTGTTGTTAAAAAACGGCAGGCACTGTATTGGACACCTTTTTCAGATGGGGGCCTTTTCTAGTCATAGGCAGAGCCTCATTTTCGCGCCACTAATGCGCAGTTGTTTTTGGAAAGCAAGGCATGCAGATGCATGTGTGAGGAGCTAAGAACCACTGAAAAAGCTTATAGAAGGCGTCATTTGGTATCGTATTCCCCTCTGGGCTTGGTTGGGTCTCAGCAAAGCAGATACCTGGGACTGTATAGGGGTTAAATGTAAAAACGGCTCCGGTTCCGTTATTTTAAGGGTTAAAGCTTTCAAATTTGGTGTGCAATACTTTTAAGGCTTTAAGACACTGTGGTGAAATTTTGGTGACTTTTGAACAATTCCTTCATGCTTTTTCACATATTCAGTAATAAAGTGTGTTCTGTTTAAAATTTAAAGTGACAGTAACGGTTTTATTTTAAAACGTTTTTTGTGCTTTGTTGACTAGTTTAAGCCTGTTTAACATGTCTGAACCATCAGATAAGCGATGTTCTATATGTATGAAAGCCAAGGTTTCTCCCCATTTAAATATATGTGATGATTGTGACATAGTGTCCAAACAAAGTAGGGACAATGATGCCACAGATAATGATATTGCCCAAGATGATTCCTCAAATGAGGGGAGTAAGCATGGTACTGCATCATCCCCTTCTGTGTCTACACCAGTTTTGCCCACACAAGAGGCCCCTAGTACATCTAGTGCGCCAATACTTATTACCATGCAACAATTAACGGCTGTAATGGATAATTCTATTGCAAACATTTTATCCAAAATGCCTACTTATCAGAGAAAGCGCGATTGCTCTGTTTTAAACACTGAAGAACAAGAGGACGCTGATGATAACTGTTCTGACATACCCTCACACCAATCTGAAGGGGCCAGGAGGGAGGTTTTGTCTGAGGGAGAAATTTCAGATTCAGGAAAAATTTCTCAACAAGCTGAACCTGATGTTGTAACATTTAAATTTAAATTAGAACATCTCCGCGCACTGCTTAAGGAGGTATTATCTACTCTGGATGATTGTGACAATTTGGTCATTCCAGAGAAATTATGTAAGATGGACAAGTTCCTAGAGGTTCCGGTGCCCCCCGATGCTTTTCCTATACCCAAGCGGGTGGCGGACATAGTAAATAAGGAGTGGGAAAGGCCCGGCATACCTTTTGTTCCTCCCCCTATATTTAAGAAATTATTTCCTATAGTCGACCCCAGAAAGGACTTATGGCAGACAGTCCCCAAGGTCGAGGGGGCGGTTTCTACTCTAAACAAAAGCACTACTATTCCTATAGAAGATAGTTGTGCTTTCAAAGATCCTATGGATAAAAAATTAGAGGGTTTGCTTAAAAAGATGTTTGTTCAGCAAGGTTACCTTCTACAACCAATTTCATGCATTGTTCCTGTCACTACGGCAGCGTGTTTCTGGTTCGAAGAACTAGAAAAGTCGCTCAATAAAGAATCTTCGTATGAGGAGGTTATGGACAGAGTTCAAGCACTTAAATTGGCTAACTCTTTTATTTTAGATGCCGCTTTGCAATTAGCTAGATTAGCGGCGAAAAATTCAGGGTTTGCTATCGTGGCGCGCAGAGCGCTTTGGCTAAAGTCTTGGTCAGCGGATGTGTCTTCCAAGACAAAATTGCTTAACATCCCTTTCAAGGGTAAAACACTGTTTGGTCCTGATTTGAAAGAGATTATTTCAGACATCACCGGGGGAAAGGGCCACGCCCTCCCTCAGGATAAGTCTTTTAAGGCTAAAAATAAGCCTAATTTTCGTCCCTTTCGCAGAAATGGACCAGCCTCTAATTCTACATCCTCTAAGCAAGAGGGTAATACTTCACAACCCAAACCAGCCTGGAGACCGATGCAAGGCTGGAACAAGGGTAAGCAGGCCAAGAAGCCTGCCACTGCTACCAAAACAGCATGAAGGGATGGCCCCCGATCCGGGACCGGATCTGGTGGGGGGCAGACTTTCTCTCTTTGCTCAGACTTGGGCAAGAGATGTTCAGGATCCTTGGGCACTAGAAATAGTTTCTCAAGGTTATCTCCTGGAATTCAAGGAACTACCCCCAAGGGGAAGGTTCCACAGGTCTCAATTATCTTCAAACCAAATAAAAAGACAGGCATTCTTACATTGTGTAGAAGACCTGTTAAAGATGGGAGTAATTCATCCAGTTCCAATAGGAGAACAAGGGATGGGGTTTTACTCCAACCTGTTCATAGTTCCCAAAAAAGAGGGAACATTCAGACCAATTTTAGATCTCAAGATCCTAAACAAATTTCTCAGGGTTCCATCGTTCAAAATGGAAACCATTCGAACGATCCTTCCCACCATCCAGGAAGGTCAATTTATGACCACGGTGGATTTAAAGGATGCGTACCTACATATTCCTATCCACAAGGAACATCATCAGTTCCTAAGATTCGCTTTTCTGGACAAGCATTACCAGTTTGTGGCACTTCCATTCGGATTAGCCACTGCTCCGAGAATTTTCACAAAGGTACTAGGGTCCCTTCTAGCGGTTCTAAGACCAAGGGGCATTGCAGTAGTACCTTACTTGGACGACATCCTGATTCAAGCGTCGTCTCTGTCAAAAGCAAAGGCTCATACGGACATCGTCCTAGCCTTTCTCAGATCTCACGGATGGAAAGTGAACAAAGAAAAAAGTTCTCTGTCCCCGTCAACAAGAGTTCCCTTCTTGGGAACAATAATAGATTCCTTAGAAATGAGGATTTTTCTGACAGAGGTCAGAAAATCAAAAATTCTAAGCTCTTGTCAAGTACTTCATTCTGTTCTTCGTCCTTCCGTAGCGCAGTGCATGGAAGTAATAGGATTGATGGTTGCAGCAATGGACATAGTTCCTTTTGCACAAATTCATCTAAGACCATTACAACTTTGCATGCTCAGACAGTGGAATGGGGATTATACAGACTTGTCTCCGACGATTCAAGTAGATCAAAAGACCAGAGATTCACTCCGTTGGTGGCTGATCCTGGACAACCTGTCACAGGGAATGAGCTTCCGCAGACCAGAGTGGGTCATTGTCACGACCGACGCCAGTCTGGTGGGCTGGGGCGCGGTCTGGGAACCCCTGAAAGCTCAGGGTCTATGGTCTCGGGAAGAATCTCTTCTCCCGATAAACATTCTGGAACTGAGAGCGATATTCAATGCTCTCAAAGCTTGGCCTCAACTAGCAAAGGCCAAATTCATAAGGTTTCAATCAGACAACATGACGACTGTTGCATATATATACACCAGCAGGGGGGAACAAGGAGTTCCCTGGCGATGGAGGAAGTGACCAAGATAATTCAATGGGCGGAGGATCACTCCTGCCACTTGTCTGCAATCCACATCCCAGGAGTGGAAAATTGGGAAGCGGATTTTCTGAGTCGTCAGACATTCCATCCGGGGGAGTGGGAACTCCATCCGGAAATCTTTGCCCAAATAACTCAATTATGGGGCATCCCAGACATGGATCTGATGGCCTCTCGTCAGAACTTCAAGGTTCCTTGCTACGGGTCCAGATCCAGGGATCCCAAGGCGACTCTAGTAGATGCACTAGTAGCACCTTGGACCTTCAACCTAGCTTATGTATTCCCACCGTTTCCTCTCATTCCCAGGCTGGTAGCCAGGATCAATCAGGAGAGGGCTTCGGTGATCTTGATAGCTCCTGCGTGGCCACGCAGGACTTGGTATGCAGACCTGGTGAATATGTCATCGGCTCCACCATGGAAGCTACCTTTGAGACAGGACCTTCTTGTTCAAGGTCCATTCGAACATCCGAATCTGGTTTCCCTCCAACTGACGGCTTGGAGATTGAACGCTTGATTTTATCAAAGCGTGGGTTTTCAGATTCTGTAATAGATACTCTGATTCAGGCTAGAAAGCCCGTAACTAGAAAAATTTACCATAAAATATGGAAAAAATATATCTGTTGGTGTGAATCTAAAGGATTCCCATGGAACAAGATAAAAATTCCTAAGATTCTATCCTTTCTCTGCTTTATCTGTTTTACTTCACAAAAGGCTGGCAGCTGTGCCAGACGTTCAAGCGTTTGTTCAGGCTCTGGTTAGAATCAAGCCTGTTTACAGACCTTTGACTCCTCCCTGGAGTCTAAATCTAGTTCTTTCAGTTCTTCAAGGGGTTCCGTTTGAACCCTTACATTCCGTAGATATTAAGTTATTATCTTGGAAAGTTTTGTTTTTGGTTGCAATTTCTTCTGCTAGAAGAGTTTCAGAGTTATCTGCTCTGCAGTGTTCTCCGCCCTATCTGGTGTTCCATGCAGATAAGGTGGTTTTGCGTACTAAGCCTGGTTTTCTTCCGAAAGTTGTTTCCAACAAAAATATTAACCAGGAGATAGTTGTACCTTCTTTGTGTCCGAATCCAGTTTCAAAGAAGGAGCGTTTGTTACACAATTTGGACGTAGTCCGTGCTCTAAAATTCTATTTAGAGGCTACTAAAGATTTCAGACAAACATCTTCTTTGTTTGTTGTTTATTCTGGTAAAAGGAGAGGTCAAAAGCAACTTCTACCTCTCTTTCTTTTTGGCTTAAAAGCATTATCCGATTGGCTTATGAGACTGCCGGACGGCAGCCTCCTGAAAGAATCACAGCTCACTCCACTAGGGCTGTGGCTTCCACATGGGCCTTCAAGAACGAGGCTTCTGTTGACCAGATATGTAAGGCAGCGACTTGGTCTTCACTGCACACTTTTGCCAAATTTTACAAATTTGATACTTTTGCTTCTTCGGAGGCTATTTTTGGGAGAAAGGTTTTGCAAGCCGTGGTGCCTTCCATTTAGGTGACCTGATTTGCTCCCTCCCTTCATCCGTGTCCTAAAGCTTTGGTATTGGTTCCCACAAGTAAGGATGATGCCGTGGACCGGACACACCTATGTTGGAGAAAACAGAATTTATGCTTACCTGATAAATTACTTTCTCCAACGGTGTGTCCGGTCCACGGCCCGCCCTGGTTTTTTTAATCAGGTCTGATGAATTATTTTCTCTAACTACAGTCACCACGGTATCATATGGTTTCTCCTATGCATATTTCCTCCTGTACGTCGGTCGAATGACTGGGGTAGGCGGAGCCTAGGAGGGATCATGTGACCAGCTTTGCTGGGCTCTTTGCCATTTCCTGTTGGGGAAGAGAATATCCCACAAGTAAGGATGACGCCGTGGACCGGACACACCGTTGGAGAAAGTAATTTATCAGGTAAGCATAAATTCTGTTTTTCAAAACGTTTACTGGCATGTTATTCGTTTTGTGAGGTACTTTGGTGATAAATCCTTTGGGCATGAATTTTTTTCCACATGGCTAACGTGTATTTCTGCATAGAAACCGTTATATCAGGTCTCCCACTGTTGTAAATGAGCGGGAGGGGCCTCTTTTTAGCGCCTTGTTGCGCAGTTAAAATTCTAGCACAGTCTTCCTACTTCTTCCTCCTTGATCCAGGACGTCTCTAGAGAGCTCAGGGGTCTTCAAAATTCGTTTTTTGAGGGAGGTAATCAGTCACAGCAGACCTGTGACAGTGTGTTAGACTGTGATAAAAACGTTTAATATTAATTTGATATCCGTTTTTTTGGGTACTGAGGGGTTAATCATCCGGTTGCTAATGGGTGCAATCCTCTGCTAATTAATACATTTAAAGAATTGTTGACTATAACTGAATTATTTTTTTGTTACTCAACTGTGTTTTTAAAAGCGCTGCAGCGTTTTTTATATTGCTTGCAAACTTATTGAAAGTATTTTCCAAGCTTGCTAGCTTCATTGCTAGTCTGTTTAAACATGTCTGATACAGAGGAATCTGCTTGTTCATTATGTTTAAAAGCCGTTGTGGAGCCCAATAGAAATATGTGTACCAATTGTATTGATGTTACTTTGAAAAATCAATCTGTACCGCTTAAAAAATTATCACCAGACAACGTGGGGGCAGTTATGCCGTCTAACTCTCCTCACGTGTCAGTACCTTCGCCTCCCGCTCGGGAGGTGCGTGAGATTGAGGCGCCAAGTACATCAAGGCCCTTACAAATCACTTTACATGATATGGCTAATGTTATGAAAGAAGTATTATACAATATGCCAGAGTTAAGAGGCAAGCGCAACAGTTCTGGGTTAAGGACAGAGCGTGCCGATGACACGAGAGCCATGTCTGATACTGCGTCACAATTTGCAGAACATGAGGACGGAGAGCTTCATTCTGTTGGTGACGGTTCTGATTCGGGGAGACCGGATTCAGAAATTTCAAATTTTAAATTTAAGCTTGAGAACCTCCGCGTGTTGCTAGGGGAGGTGTTAGCGGCTCTGAATGATTGTGACACGGTGGCAATCCCAGAGAAATTATGTAAGCTGGATAAATACTACGCGGTGCCGGTGTGTACTGACGTTTTTCCTATACCAAAGAGGCTTACAGAGATTATTAGTAAGGAGTGGGATAGACCCGGTGTGCCTTTTTCCCCTCCTCCGATATTTAGAAAAATGTTCCCTATAGATGCCACCACACGAGACTTATGGCAGACGGTCCCTAAGGTGGAGGGAGCAGTTTCTACTTTAGCCAAGCGTACCACTATCCCGGTGGAGGATAGCTGTGCTTTCTCAGATCCAATGGATAAAAAATTAGAGGGTTATCTTAAGAAAATGTTTATTCAACAAGGTTTTATATTACAGCCTCTTGCATGCATTGCGCCTGTCACTGCTGCAGCGGCATTCTGGTTTGAGTCTCTGGAAGAGGCGATTCGCACAGCACCATTGGATGAGTCTCTGAGCAAGATTAGAACCCTTAAGCTGGCTAATGCGTTTGTTTCGGATGCCGTAGTGCCTTTAACCAAACTTACGGCTAAAAATTCCGGATTCGCCATACAGGCGCGCAGAGCGCTTTGGCTTAAATCCTGGTCAGCAGATGTAACTTCTAAGTCTAAATTACTAAACATTCCTTTCAAAGGGCAGACCTTATTCGGGCCCGGCTTGAAGGAAATTATTGCTGACATTACTGGAGGTAAGGGCCACACCCTTCCTCAGGACAGGGCCAAATCGAAGGCCAAACAGTCTAATTTTCGTGCCTTTCTTAATTTCAAGGCAGGAGCAGCATCAACTTCCTCCGCTCCAAAACAGGAAGGAACTACTGCTCGTTACAGACAGGGTTGGAAAGGCAACCAGTCATGGAACACGGGCAAGCAGGCCGGAAAGCCTACTTCCGCCCCTAAGACAGCATGAAGTCAGGGCCCCCTTTCCGGAGACGGATCTAGTGGGGGGCAGACTCTCTCTCTTCGCCCAGGCTTGGGCAAGAGATGTACAGGATCCCTGGACGCTGGAGATTATATCTCAGGGATACCTTCTGGATTTCAAAACTTCTCCTCCACAAGGGAGGTTTCATCTGTCAAGGTTATCAACAAACCTAGTAAAGAAAGAGGCATTTCTACAATGTGTACAAGACCTCTTAGTGATGGGAGTGATCCACCCAGTTCCGCGGACGGAACAGGGGCAAGGGTTTTATTCAAATCTGTTTGTGGTTCCCAAGAAAGAGGGAACCTTCAGACCAATCTTAGATTTAAAAATCTTAAACAAATTCCTAAGGGTTCCATCGTTCAAGATGGAAACCATTCGGTCCATCCTACCCATGATCCAAGAGGGTCAATATATGACCACAGTGGATTTAAAGGATGCCTACCTTCACATACCGATTCACAAAGATCATTATCGGTACCTAAGGTTTGCCTTTCTAGACAGACATTACCAGTTTGTAGCGCTTCCCTTCGGGTTGGCTACGGCCCCGAGAATTTTTACAAAGGTTCTGGGCTCTCTTCTGGCGGTACTAAGACCACGAGGCATAGCGGTGGCTCTGTACCTAGACGACATTCTGATACAAGCGTCAAGTTTTCAGAATGCAAAGTCTCATACAGAGATAGTTCTAGCATTTCTGAGGTCGCATGGGTGGAAAGTGAACGTGGAAAAGAGTTCTCTGTTACCACTCACAAGGGTCCCTTTTCTAGGGACTCTTATAGATTCTGTAGAGATGAAGATTTACCTGACGGAGTCCAGGTTATCAAAACTTCTCAATGCTTGCCGTGTCCTTCACTCCATTCCAAGCCCATCAGTAGCTCAGTGCATGGAAGTGATCGGCTTAATGGTCGCGGCAATGGACATAGTGCCATTTGCGCGCCTACATCTCAGACCGCTGCAACTATGCATGCTAAGTCAATGGAACGGGGATTACTCAGATCTGTCCCCTTTGCTAAATCTGGACCAGGAGACCAGAGATTCTCTTCTCTGGTGGTTATCACGGGTTCATCTGTCCAAAGGAATGTCCTTTCGCAGACCAGATTGGGCAATTGTAACAACAGATGCCAGCCTACTAGGCTGGGGAGCAGTCTGGAACTCCCTGAAGGCTCAGGGATCGTGGACTCAGGAGGAGAAACTCCTCCCAATAAACATTCTGGAATTAAGGGTAATATTCAATGCTCTTCTAGCTTGGCCTCAGTTGGCAACACTGAGGTTCATCAGATTTCAGTCGGACAACATCACAACTGTGGCTTGCATCAATCATCAAGGGGGAACCAGGAGTTCCCTAGCGATGTTGGAAGTCTAGAAGATAATTCGCTGGGCAGAGTCTCACTCTTGCCACCTGTCAGCGATCTACATCCCAGGCTTGGAGAACTGGGAGGCGGATTTTTTAAGTCGCCAGACTTTTCATCCGGGGGAGTGGGAACTTCACCCGGAGGTATTTGCCCAACTAATTCTTCGTTGGGGCAAACCGGATCTGGATCTCATGGCATCTCGCCAGAACGCCAAGCTTCCTTGTTACGCATCCAGGTCCAGGGACCCGGGAGCGGTGCCGGTAGATGCACTAGCAGCCCCTTGGGTTTTCATCATAGCTTATGTGTTTCCACCTTTTCCGTTGCTTCCTCGACTGATTGCCAGGATCAAACAGGAGAGAGCATCAGTGATTCTGATAGCGCCTGCGTGGCCACGCAGGACCTGGTATGCAGACCTAGTGGACATGTCGTCCTGTCCACCATGGTCTCTACCCCTGAGGCAGGACCTTCTAATTCAGGGTCCTTTCAACCATCCAAACCTAATTTCTCTGAGGCTGACTGCTTGGAAATTGAACGCTTGATTCTATCAAAGCGTGGGTTTTCGGATTCGGTTATTGATACATTAATACAGGCTCGGAAACCTGTTACCAGAAAAATTTACCACAAGATATGGCGTAAATATTTATATTGGTGTGAATCCAAGAGTTACTCATGGAGTAAGGTTAGGATTCCTAGGATATTGTCTTTTCTACAAGAGGGTTTAGAAAAGGGCTTATCCGCTAGTTCACTAAAGGGACAGATTTCTGCTCTGTCTATTCTTTTACACAAGCGTCTGGCAGAGAATCCAGACGTCCAGGCTTTTTGTCAGGCTTTGGCTAGGATTAAGCCTGTGTTTAAAGCTGTTGCTCCTCCGTGGAGCTTAAACTTGGTTCTTAAAGTTCTCCAGGGTGTTCCGTTTGAACCCCTTCATTCCATTGATATTAAGCTTTTATCTTGGAAAGTTCTGTTTTTGATGGCTATTTCCTCGGCTCGAAGAGTCTCTGAGTTATCTGCCTTACATTGTGATTCTCCTTATCTGATCTTTCATTCAGACAAGGTAGTCCTGCGTACTAAACCTGGGTTTTTACCTAAGGTTGTTTCTAACAAGAATATCAATCAAGAGATTGTTGTTCCATCCTTATGTCCTAATCCTTCTTCAAAGAAGGAACGTCTTTTGCATAATCTAGACGTGGTCCGTGCTCTGAAGTTCTACTTACAGGCAACTAAAGATTTTCGACAAACTTCTTCTCTGTTTGTCGTTTACTCTGGACAGAGGAGAGGTCAAAGGGCTTCGGCTACTTCTCTCTCTTTTTGGCTTCGTAGCATAATACGCTTAGCTTATGAGACTGCTGGACAGCAGCCTCCTGAAAGAATTACAGCTCATTCCACTAGAGCTGTGGCTTCCACCTGGGCCTTTAAGAATGAGGCCTCTGTTGAACAGATTTGCAAGGCTGCAACTTGGTCTTCACTTCATACTTTTTCCAAATTTTACAAATTTGACACTTTTGCTTCTTTGGAAGCTGTTTTTGGGAGAAAGGTTCTACAGGCAGTGGTTCCTTCTGTTTAATGTTCCTGCCTTGTCCCTCCCATCATCCGTGTACTTTAGCTTTGGTATTGGTATCCCATAAGTAATGGATGACCCGTGGACTGAACACACTTAACAAGAGAAAACATAATTTATGCTTACCTGATAAATTTATTTCTCTTGTAGTGTGTTCAGTCCATGGCCCGCCCTGTCTATTTGAGGCAGGTTCTAAATTTTAAATTATAACTCCAGTCACCACTGCACCCTATAGTTTCTCCTTTCTCGTCTTGTTTCGGTCGAATGACTGGATATGACATGTGAGGGGAGGAGCTATATAGCAGCTCTGCTTGGGTGGTCCTCTTGCAACTTCCTGTTGGGGTGGAGAATATATCCCATAAGTAATGGATGACCCGTGGACTGAACACACTACAAGAGAAATAAATTTATCAGGTAAGCATAAATTATGTTTTTTGTATATATTTATCATTTATCTTGAGGGTCTGCACCAACATTATTTTTTTAATTGGAATTGTAACTGATATTCTAATTCCAATAGTCATCTCTCTCTCTCACATACGCGTACAAAGTCCTAAGGAACCCCACACCTGGCTTCGGCATATTGAGGTCCCCAAAGAAGGCACAACACACAGGGATTTGAACAAATAAGCCTTTTATGTGAAAAGACACAAGAAAAAACAAGGGCCCTGTGTGTTGTGCCTGCTTTGGGGTCCTCAATATGCCGGAGCCAGGTGTGGGGTTCCTTAGGACTATATATATATATATATATATATATATATATATATATATATATATATAGAGAGAGAGAGAGAGAGAGAGATACGGAGACAAACACCTAGTTCAAAAGTTGAGTTTATTCAGCAGGAGTGCCAAACAACAGGTGATATGCCGGAGCCAGGTGTGGGGTTCCTTAGGACTTTATATATATATATATATATATATATATATATATATATATATATATATATATATATATAAAAAAAAACATGGAAGGGAACTGCACTCTAAGACCGGATCAGGTACACATCCTGTGACTCAGTAACATCCAGCCCTGGGTGCTAAATAGCACTCCAAAAAAGCTGTGATGTCACCAGAGGCACAGGCAGTTAACCCCAGTCCGGAATGGGTGCAAGAACCAAGGGAGATTACAAATAAAAAGTAATACAACACATAGAAACACCCAGCACTCACCAGCTAGCTCACAGCTAAGATAAAATCACAGCTGGAAAGGTTAGTCACCGCATCTGGCCAAATGGGAAAGCTCAGGCACCACGTCAAGGTCCTTTCCTTAGCCTGAGTCCCTAACACAGGCACACCATCATACGAGCTCACAAAGCTAAACAAACTGAGAACAAAGAAGGGGTGCACAGGTGGGCTGTAATCACCCATAGAAAATACAAAACATGGAAGGGAACTGCACTCCAAGACTGGATCAGGTACACATCGTGTGACTCAGTAACATCCAGCCCTGGGTGCTAAATAGCACTCCAAAAAAGCTGTGATGTCACCAGAGCCACAGGCAGTTAACCCCAGTCCGGAATGGGTGCAAGAACCAAGGGAGATTACAAATAAAAAGTAATACAACACATAGAAACACCCAGCACTCACCAGCTAGCTCACAGCTAAGATAAAATCACAACTGGAAAGGTTAGTCACCGCATCTGGCCAAATGGGAAAGCTCAGGCACCACGTCAAGGTCCTTTCCTTAGCCTGAGTCCCTAACACAGGCACACCATCATGCGAGCTCACAAAGCTAAACAAACTGAGAACAAAGAAGGGGTGCACAGGTGGCTGTAATCACCCATAGAAAATACAAAACATGGAAGGGAACTGCACTCCAAGACCGGATCAGGTACACATCCTGTGACTCAGTAACATCCAGCCCTGGGTGCTAAATAGCACTCCAAAAAAGCTGTGATGTCACCAGAGCCACAGGCTGTGTACCTGATCCGGTCTTGGAGTGTAGTTCCCTTCCATGTTTTGTATTTTCTATGGGTGATTACAGCCACCTGTGCACCCCTTCTTTGTTCTCAGTTTGTTTAGCTTTGTGAGCTCGCATGATGGTGTGCCTGTGTTAGGGACTCAGGCTAAGGAAAGGACCTTGACGTGGTGCCTGAGCTTTCCCATTTGGCCAGATGCGGTGACTAACCTTTCCAGTTGTGATTTTATCTTAGCTGTGAGCTAGCTGGTGAGTGCTGGGTGTTTCTATGTGTTATATATATATATATATATATATATATATGTGTGTGTGTGTGTGTGTGTTTTGTGTGTGATTTTACCTTGTGTCTACCAGGAGATGGCAAAACATCCCTACACTGCAAAATGTTACTTCATCCTGTTCTCTTAGCATTCCTCATCTATGCTTTACCTCCAGCCTAAAGTGATTCTGAAGTGCTCTGTCTTCACACCGATTGATAAGGGTTCTCTAACAGATTTCCCCCCTTGGACAAAAGGGTTGACTACAGAGTTCATTCAGGCAGTGAGAAATCTTCTCCAAGTGTAGAGATGTCACAGGCCCCCAGGTGTAGTGATGATCTATCTGGTAAACACCTGGTCTATAGTGAGGTGCTGTTATACAGATCCTTTAAACTGTGCTTGCACTTCTCGGATGAGCTATCTACTGACTGCAATTGGAGGCTGCCAATGTTGAAAAGTAGAGGAGTGTACTGCAGGTAATTACAAAATTACCTTACACTACCCACTACCTATTACATAAATATTTACACATAGTTGTCACGTGACCGCCGGAGGATGAAACATCAATTTGTAAAAATGTAAAAACCACTTCACTTTACTCTCCCTATAACAGTAAATAATACCAGGAGACAATACCTTGGATTACTTCTAGAAGCTACAGAGAAGATCTGCAGATAGCGTTAATAGCTAAACCAATGCCTCCTTCTTCTGAAAGGATTGTCTTACATTACAGATGCATGTGCATTAAAGCAATACTGAAGTCAATTTTTTTCTTTCATGATTCAGAGAATGCAATTTTAAGCATCTTTCTAATGTACTCCTATTATCATTTTTTCTTCGTTCTCTTTGTATCTTTTTTGAAAAAGTAGGAATGTAAGCTTACCAGCCATCCCATTTTTGGTTCAGCACCCTGGGTAGCGCTTGCTGATTGTTGGCTACATTTAGCCACCAATCAACAAGCGCTACCCAGGTGCTGAACCAAAGATAAATGTATTTCTTTGATTGATGGGGAGAGTCCATGAAACTGCCGTTTTTTTCGGCCTTTCCTGTCCTATCTTTCCACCTCTGCTTGGCCATATATATAATGCTGGAAAAATGGGGTGGAGCAAAATGTTTTGCTTTCTCCTGGTGGACAAGAAATTTGATTTGTGGACTCTTGCAAACAGCTGTATAAGAGAGAGGTCTATTCAGGTTTTTTGGGTGTTGGAAATAATTTCTCTATTTTTTGATCTATATCTACTCAGGGAACATTCCTCCTCTCTCGAGTTGCCTTTCTGATTTGTGTGAAAGATCTATGGGGGGTAATAATTAAATTTCCACCCTCAGAGCTGAATCAGGGGTTTTATTCCAATCTCTTTATAGTACGAAATAAAGAAGGTACTTTGCAATCTATCTTGGATCTTAAAACGTTGAAGATGGGAGACAATTTGCAATATACTTCCTTAAGTGCCGGACGGTGAATTTATATCTACCATCGACTTAAAATATGCCTATTTACATACCCCGTTCACAGGGATCACTCCAAGTTCCTGGATTTGCCTTCCTTAAAGGGATACTGAGCCCAATTTTTTTTCTTTCGTGATTCAGATAGAGCATGCAATTTTAAGCAACTTTCTAATTTACTCATATTATCAATTTTTCTTCGTTCTCTTGCTATCTTTATTTGAAAAAGAAAGTCCAGCACCCTGGAAAGCACTTGTTTATCGGTGGATGAATTTATCCACCAATCAGCAAGAACAACCCAATCGGATTGAACTTGAATCTGATTGGCTGATTCAATCAGCCAATCAGATTTTTCTACCTTAATTCCGATTGGCTGATAGAATCCTATCAGCCAATCGGAATTCGGCGGATGCCATCTTGGATGACGTCATTTAAAGGAACCTCATTCGTCGGGAAGTCGTTGTGCCGGATGGATGCTCCGCGGCGGAGGAGCGAACAAAGAAGACTGAAGATGCCGATTTGCTTGAAGACATCGCCGATGGAAGAAGACTCTCTGCCGCTTGCTTCAAGACATCGCCCGGATGGAAGAAGACTTCACTGCCGCTTGCTGGAAGATATCACCCGGATCGAATGAGGAGTTCTGCCGGGCGGGGTGAATACAAGGTAGGGAGATCTTCAGGGGGGGGTAGTGTTAGGTTTATTTAAGGGGGGTTTGGGTTAGATTAGGGGTATGTGGGTGGTGGGTTGTAATGTTGGGGGGTGGTATTGTGTTTTTTTTTTGCAGGCAAAAGAGCAGTTTTCTTTGGGGCATGCCCCCACAAAAGGCCCTTTTAAGGGCTGGTAAGGTAAAAGAGCTTTGAACTTTTTTTTAATTTAGAATAGGGTAGGGAATTTTTTTTATTTTGGGGGTTTATTATTTTATTAGGGGGCTTAGAATAGGTGTAATTAGCTTAAAAATCTTGTAATCTTTTTTTTATTTTTTGTAATTTAGTGTTTGTTTTTTTTTGTAATTTAGTTTAGTTTATTTAATTGTATTTTTAGATAGATATTTGTAGTTTATTTAATTTATTGATAGTGTAGGTGTATTTGTAACTTAGGTTAGGATTTATTTTACAGGTAATTGGGTAATTATTTTAACTAGGTAGCTATTAAATAGGTAATGACTATTTAATAGCTATTATACCTAGTTAAAATAATTAACAATTTACCTGTAAAATAAATATAAACCCTAACATAGCTATAATGTAATTATTAATTACATTGTAGCTATCTTAGGGTTTATTTTATAGGTAAGTATTTAGATTTAAATAGGAATATTTTAATTAATAATATTAATATTAGATTTATTTTAATAAGAGTTTAGTTAGGATGTTAGAGTTAGATAGGGTTATTATACTTAATATATATATATAATATAATAACGATATTAACTATATGAACCCTAATATAATTAGGGTTAATATATATAATATAATAACTATATTAACTATATTAACCCTAATATAATTAGGGTTAATATAGTTAATATAGCTGGCGGCGGTGTAGGGGGATTAGATTAGGGGTTAATACATTTATTATAGGTGGCTGCGGTGTAGGGGGATGTAGATTGTAGGCAAAAGAGCAGTTTACTTTGTGACAAAGCCCCGCCAAAAGCCCTTTTAAGGGCTGGCAAAAGAGCTGTTACTTTGGGGCATGCCCCGCAAAAAGCCCTTTTAAGGGCTGGCAAAAGAGCTGTTACTTTGGGGCATGCCACGCAAAAAGCCCTTTTCAGGGCTATTTGTAGGGTTAGACTTAGGTTTAGTGGTAGGGATAGTTTAGTATTTTAGGGGTTAAATAATTTAATATAGATGGCGGCGGGGTAGGGGGATTAGATTAGGGGTTAATAATTTTAAAATAGATAGCGGCGGGGTAGGGCTCACTTTAGGGGGTAGGTAAGGTAGATGGCGGCGGTGTTAGGGGCTCACTTTAGGGGGTTATAGATTTAGTATAGCTGGCGGCGGTTGGGGTTAATAACTTTATTAGGTTGCGGCGGGCTCCGGGAGCGGCGGTTTAGGGGTTAATACATATTTTATTGTTAGGATAGTGAGGGGGGATAGCAGATAGAGGGTTAGACGTGTTGGGCTATGTTAGGGAGGCGTGTTAGACAGTGCGGCTGATTTAGACTTTAGTCAGGTTTTGTAGGCGCCGGCAGTTTCTAACGTGCCGCAAGTCACTGGCGACGCCAGAAATTTGTACTTGCGCAGATTTCTGGACATCGCTGGTTTATCAGACTTACGGCACGTTAGCATCTGACGGCGACATATATGGGATAGCTCGAGTTGCGAGCTGAAACTGCGGGCGACGCGGGTTCCCTCGCTTGCGCCGCAAACTACGATCTATATCGGATCGCGCCCTTGCTTTTCAAATAAAAATACCAGGAGAATGAAGAACATTTGATAATAGGAGTAAATTAGAAAGTTGCTTAAAATTGCATGCTCTATCTGAATCACAAAAGAAAAAAATTGGGTTCGGTATCCCTTTACCAGGAAAATCAGTTTGTGGCACTTCCATTTGGTCTGGCCACTGCACCAAGAGTATTTACCAAGGTTCTAGGAGTCTTGATGACTGTGATGCAATTTAAGGGAATCTCTGTATCTACCAATCTGGATGATATTCGGGTGCAGTCACCCTTGTTCAATTGGCTGTGACTCACACACAAGCTGTTCTTTAGCTGTTTTGCTGTCAAGGTTGGAGTTCCTTAAACGTATAGTTTAGTCAAAATTAAACTTTCATAATTCAGAATGACCATGCAATTTTAAGCAGCTTTCTAATTTACTCCTATTAGCACATTTTCTTTGTTGTCTTGGTATCTTTATTTTGAAAAAGCAAGAATGTAAACATAGGAGACGGCCCATTTTTGGTTCAGCACCTGGGTAGCGCTTGCTGGTGGCTACATGTAGCTACCAATCATCAAGCGCTTCTGTGCTTAGATTCCTGCTATTTCAAATAAAGATACCAAGAGAACAAAGAAACATTGATAATAGGAGTAAATTAGAAAGTTGCTTAAAATTGCATGCACTACCTGAATCATGAAAGTTTAATATGAACTAGACTATCACTTTAATTCCTCAGACTCATGTACCTTTCCTAGGGTTGATCGTTGACTCAGTGTCAATGCCCCTGTCACTAACATATCAACACAAGTTCAAACTACTACTTGCATGTGCTCCACTTCAACACAATTCCAATCCTGTTGCTCAATGCATGGAGGTTATGAGCCTCATAATACCTGCATCAGATGCCAGGTTTCATCTTCAACCTCTACAACTGGTAATGCTTCATCAGAAAGTAGACTAAGATGACCTGTCTAAGAAGCTCTATTTAGATCACATGACCAGATAGCCCTTAACTTGATGGCAGACTCACCAATGCCTTATTCAGGGAGCCTCCTTCCTTTGGCCAGTTTGTACAGTGATCACCAGAAGGCATGTTAAAGGGTTGAGGAGCAGACTTGGGGTCCCAGAGCTCACAGAATCTGATCTCCTCTGAAAGTGAGGATACCATAAACATTCTGGTGTCTTCAGAGTAGGCCCAACCACAGACAGGAATCTTTCCTACAATTCCAGTCAGACAGTATTTCAGCAGTGGTTTACATAAATCACAAAGTAGGAACTCACAGTTCCCTGGCAAAGTGTTCTGCATATTAAGGGAAGGAATATCACCATTGCCTGAATTCAGCCAGTCAGATTCTGGGAGAGAACGATTGGGAGTTAGATTTTCTCAGTTGCCTCCGTCTTCACTCAATACCTCAAGGTATTGACTAGATAGTTAGACATTGGGGCCTGCTAGAGATAGACCTTGTGGCTTTTGAATCACAAACTTCCCTGCTATTGTGTCAGTTCTTAGGATCCTCAGGCGGATCTAGTAGATGCAATAGTGGTTCCCTGGTTGTTCCATCTGTTATCTATTTCCTGTGTTTGTGTTGTTATCGAGGGTGATAGCCAGGATCAAACAAGAACAAACATCAGTAATTCTGATTTCTCAGACGTGGCCTTGCATGACTTGTTATGCATATCTTAATCAAATATCTTCATGGATGAATTGGCATCTTCCTCTCAGAACCTTCTTTCCTCAGAATCTCAAAATTATGAATTTGGGGGGGGGGGGGGCGGGGCTAGCCACTGACTAGAGCAGACGTATAGTTCAGGAGCTCCGTAGCCAAAACGACATAAAACTGCCTATTCAGGCAAAAGAAAGGATTTATAGAACATTTTTATTGAGTGTTTACACCCCTGTAATACTTAAGAGATATCTACCTAATCGAGAAGTGTCATTTATTAAGCTATCTGGATTGAAACGCTGAGGCTAATGGAGAGCGGCCATCTTTTTATCCGGGTGGCGCAGCATAGACTACAGTTATGGAGGCTCTCTATAACAAATTAGATGCAGTACTACAAAGCTTTGAGAAGGAGCTTAGTCTCTTAATAACGGGTCACGACTCCCCTCAACAACTATCTGCAACGGAACGAGGGAGTGCAGAAACACGTTGTTTCCCCGCTGATAGAAAATGGGACACAGAGATAGAAACGGAACTCGAAGATACTACTGAAGCGGAGCAAGAGACAAGTGCGGTGAGAGACTCCACATCTGCCTTAGAAATGAATACTTTCCACACAGCTATGACTCGTCTTGCCCCAGTACGACCCTCTGATCCTTATAATAGTCGCAATGCTATTTGGGGGCAACAGATCTGCGTGTCTCTGACCCTTAATAATCCTATTCCGGATAACCTTGACTCTGAATGCCTGCAGGAGCTCTCAAATCTATACAGGGACCGTGGCTTCTTACTCTTTTTGAGCGGATTCACCCCAGGAGGTTATCACATCAGTGAGACTGAATTGAACGGCTTGAAGGGGAGAGAGTTTAGGCCCCATACTTGGACATTACGGCCTTCAGAGTTTGTAGCTCTAAAACAGTTGTCTGAACTGAACAACACGAATAAGCCATTTGATTTGCATTTGGAAGTACTATTTAACGTTTTAAGTGTAACGGCACGAGCAGACATATCTCAGAGCGGAAAATATATTTGGGAGTGAAGATTACATACAGGTATGAAGATTACATACTAGGTTTATTGGCTATGAAATCTATGCTGTCTAAATACTCGAATTATGATTCAGGCCTAATTGACTTTATGTTGCAAGTAACCAGTTTCTTGCTACATCATAATTATTTTATTTTTGATGGCATGTATTTTTTACAGCAGAGAGGCACTGCGATGGGGGCAAAATTTGCCCCCTCATATGCTAATCTCTACTTAGCTGAATTTGAGGACAAAAAATTGTTCAATGTTGCAAATCCTTTTAAAAAGCATATCACCTATTATACACGTTTTATAGATGCTTTGCTTTTATTATGGAGTGGAGACAATAAAATCCTAGATGAATTTGTGGAATATTTAAATCAGAATGATGCTAACCTAAAATTTACATTTAGTCATTCTAAGGATGACATACCATTTTTAGATGTTAAACTTAGTCACAGTGCAGAGGGCATTGTTACTGAGGTCTTTAGGAAAGAGATCTCGGGTAATACTATTCTCAGAGCAGACTCTTGCCACCCATTTCACTTAAAAAAGGGGATACCAAAGGGTCAATATATCAGATTACGGAGGAACTGTAGCAGTATAGAGAGTTATAAGAAACATGCAGCAGATCTGACTATTAGACTAAAAGAGAGAGGCTATGATGAACAAAGTTTGTTGAAGATATCGGAACAAGTGAGTAACTTTGATAGAAATAGTTTACTGAAAGATAAGGTTAAAGATATCAGAACAAAAGATGGTGTGAATTTTATTACATCTTACAGCAGACAATTTGATAACATCAGTAGAATTATTAGGAATAGATTACCTATTTTAGATAGGGATTCAGATCTAAAACACATCTCTAGTAAATGTAATTTTATCTCTCGAAAAGCTAAAACCATAGGTGATATGGTTAGAAAGGATTTTAGCAAGAAGAGCTCACATACTATACAGTCGACAAATTGGTTAACATCGAAACCAGGTTTCTATAAATGCAATGTCAGACCTTGTAAGAGTTGCGGTTATGTCACTTGTGGGGATACTTTTACCTCTACTTGTACAGGTCAAACATTCAAGATTAAAGAGCATATTTCTTGCACTTCCACTTTTGTCATATATCTTTTGACCTGCAGGTCTTGTAATTATCAATATACAGGGTTAACATCAAAAATGCTCAAAGATCGTATAAGAGAGCACTTACTTTCCCTGGAGGCAGAAATTCCTAAAACCCCTGTAGCTAAGCACTTTGCTTTACATGGAAATAGTTCAGCTGGTTTTACATTTCAAGGGATTCAGGTAGTCAAACTAGGACCCAGAGGTGGAAATAGATATGCAGCACTCAGTAAACGAGAAGTTTACTAGATTCATACCTTGAAAACTGGTGCTCCTTTTGGTATTAATAAAATAAGTGATATCAAATTGTTTATTGATAATACGTAGATGATGGTATTATTTATCTTTATTATTATATCTTCTTGTTTTGTAATGCCCCCATTTTTTCAATATTCCTTTTTCAATATTCCTTTATTTTTCTATATATACACCTAGGATCTGGATCTTACAATAGATCTAAATAGCCTAGATCATACAAACTTATAGTGATAAATTATTCATGTTTGGTTTCACGGAGAGCAGGCAGTTTATGTCTTCCTAATGTGTTTATACTCTATGGCATTTGACTTTTATGTAATATAATACACATTGGCACATTTAACTGCTTTTGCTCTCTGTGTATTTCTCAACACATGAATATATTTTACATCCTGCATTAACTAAGGCCTATTAGAATATCAAATCCTTCTTTATATTTCTATATTATATGTTCTCAACATGTGTAAACTAACCACAGTAAACTGGGTATTATTTGACAGATATTCATGTATTAAGTTATAGTAAGAATCGTTATCCCCCACAAGTTGAATTATACTATCGTTTTTAATGTGCTTACTAAATGATACAATTTTATATGAAAGCATAGTCTTAGTGTGTAATAATGTATATACTTTTTTGTTTATGATCGATATTTTCAAGTTTATTTGTTATGCATAATGTTTATTATTATCTTTCACGTTTGATCGGATGTTTATTTCACAATACAATTTTTTGTTGTTATAATTAATTATGCAGCAGGTGTGTAGGGCTCATATCCTGTTTTTAAGGAGTCCTTACACACCTGTTAGGTAGCTCTGATGAAGTGCCCAATAGGGCAGGAAACGCGTCAGCGGTAGTCAAGTCTGTGTGCTGTGCCTTTGTCTTTTTACTCACGGAATTTCAATAAAAGGTGAAGTTTTAACACATATTTCATCAGCCTTACTGTTTTTTCGATTATTGGGCTCTATTTTTGTTTCACTTAGAGGTGTTGAAAAAATTTCTATTTAAAGATTACATACAGCCCTTGCCTATAGCCTAATCTACCAGAGTGCTCCTGGGGTACTGGCTTTGTTGTGAGCTTGAATTACTTTGAAGCAGGATAAAGTTAGCTCTAGCAAGATTTGAGTCCAAAGATACTGCGGAATATGCCGGACATTATCATTTTATTTTGTGGCTTCCTGTTCTAAGGTTATATTGTGTAGCTCAACCAGTGTGCTATATTTATATGGCTCATGGCCTAGTTTAAAGTGTATCATTAACTATAGTCTAATGTTTTTTCTCTTGTAAGGTGTATCCAGTCCAAGGATCATCCATTACTTGTGGGATATTCTCATTCCCAACAGGAAGTTGCAAGAGGACACCCACAGCAGAGCTGTAATATAGCTCCTCCCCTAACTGTCATAGCCAGTCATTCTCTTGCAACTCTCAACAAGCTAGGACGTTGTAGGAGAGAGTGGTTAAATATAGCTAGTTTATTTTCTTCAATCAAAAGTTTGTTATTTTTAAATAGTACCGGAGTTGTGCTATTTTATCTCAGGCAGTAAATAGAAGAAGAATCTGCCTGAGGTTTCTATGATCTTAGCAGGTTGTAACTAAGATCCATTGCTATTCTCACATATGTCTGAGGGGATTACACAGATGAGGTAACTTCAGCGAGAGAATGGCGTGCAGTTTATTCTGCTATCAGGTATGTGCAGTTATAATTTTTTCTAGAGATGGAAAACACTAGAAAATGCTGCTGATACCGGATTAATGTAAGTTAAGCCTGAATACAGTGATTTAATAACGACTGGTATCATGCTTACTCCCAGGGGTAATACCCTTATGATATTTACAATATAAAACGTTTGCTGGCATGTTTAATCATTTTTATATATGCTTTGGTGATAAAACTTTATTGGGGCCTAGTTTTTTCCACATGGCTGGCATAAATTTTGACTAGAAACAATTTCCACTGTTGTAGTATAAAAGTTACAGTTGGTGCAGTTAAAATTACAAACTGTGACATCCAGCTTCCCTCAAAGGCCCTCTGAATGCTATAGGACATCTCTAAAGGGCCCAAAGGCTTTCCAAAGTCGTTTATTGGGGAAGGTAGGGCCACAGCTTGCTGTGGCAGTTGGTTGTGACTGTTAAAAAAACGACTATTTCGGGGTTTTTTTATCCGTTTTTTGAACTAAGGGGTTAATCATCCATTTGCAAGTGGGTGCAATGCTCTGTTAGCCTATTATACACACTGTAAAAATTTCGTTTGATTTACTGCATTTTTTCACTGTTTTTCAAATTCTGACAAAATTTGTTTCTCTTAAAGGCACAGTACCATTTTTTATATTTGCTTGTTAACTTGATTTAAAGTGTTTTCCAAGCTTGCTAGTCTCATTGCTTTTCTGTATAAACATGTCTGACATAGAAGAAACTCCTTGTTTATTATGTTTAAAAGCCATGGTGGAACCCCCTCTTAGAATGTGTACCAAATGTACTGATTTCATTTTATGCAATAAAGATCATTTTCTGTCTTTAAAAAATGTATCACTAGAGGAATCTGACGAGGGGGAAGTTATGCCGACTAACTTTCCCCACGTGTCAGACCCTTTGACTCCCGCTTAAGGGACTCACGCTCAAATGGAGCCAAGTACATCTAGGGCGCCCATAGCGTTTACTTTACAAGACATGGAGGCAGTCATGGATAATACACTGTCAGCGGTATTAGCCAGACTAGCTGAACTTAGAGGTAAGCGAGATAGCTCTGGGGTGAGACAAAATGCAGAGCATACTGACGCTTTAAGAACCATGTTTGATACTGCCTCACAATATGCAGAAGCTGAGGAAAGAAAGCTTCAGTCATTGGGTGATGTTAATGACTCAGGAAAGATACCTGATTCTAATATTTCTACATTTAAATTTAAGCTTGAACACCTCCGCGTGTTGCTTAGGGAGGTTTTAGCTGCTCTGAATGACTGTGATACCATTGCAGTGCCAGAGAAATTGTGTAGACTGGATAAATACTTTGCAGTGCCGGTGTGTACTGATGTTTTTCCAAATACCTAAAAGGTTTACAGAAATTATTAATAAGGAATGGGATAGACCAGGTGTGCCGTTCTCTTCCCCTCCTATTTTTAGAAAAATGTTTCCAATAGACGCCACCACATGGGACTTATGGCAGACAGTCCCTAAGGTGGAGGGAGCAGTTTCTACTCTAGTAAAGCGTACTACTATCCCTGTCGAGGACAGTTGTGCTTTTTTTTTTTTTTTTAGATCCAATGGATAAAAAATTAGAGGTTACCTTAAGAAAATATTCATTCAACAAGGTTTTATCCTACAGCCCCTTGCATGCATTGCCCCTGTCACTGCTTTTGCGGCGTACTGGTTTGAGTCTCTGGAAGAGGCTTTACAGGTAGCGACTCCATTGGATGACATAGTTGGCAAACTTAGAGCACTTAAGATAGCCAATTCTTTTATTCTGATGCCATTGTTCATTTGACTAAACTAACGGCTAAGAATTCTGGTTTTGCTATACAGGCGCGCAGAGCGCTATGGCTTAGATCATGGTCAGCTGACGTGACTTCAAAATCTAAGCTACTTAACATTCCCTTCAAGGGGCAGACCCTATTCGGGCCTGGTTGAAGGAGATTATTGCTGATATCACTGGAGGAAAAGGTCATGCCCTTCCTCAGGACAGGTCCAAATCTAGGGCCAAACAGTCTAATTTTCGTGCCTTTCAAAACTTCAAGGCAGGTGCGGCATCAACTTCCTCTAATAATAAACAAGAGGGAACTTTTGCTCAATCCAAGATGGTCTGGAGACCAAACCTGACATGGAAAAAAGGTAAGCAGGTAAAAAAGCCTGCTGCTGCCTCTAAGACAGCATGAAGGAACGGCCCCCTATCCGGGAACGGATCTAGTAGGGGGCAGACTTTCACTCTTTGCCCAGGCGTGGGCAAGAGATGTTCAGGATCCCTGGGCGTTGGAAATTATATCCCAGGGATATCTTCTGGACTTCAAAGCTTCCCCCCCAAAAGGGAGATTTCACCTTTCACAATTATCTGCACACCAGATAAAGAGAGAGGCATTCTTACACTGTGTACGAGTCCTCCTAGTTATGGGAGTGATCCATCCAGTTCCAAAGGAGGAACAGGGACAGGGTTTTTACTCAAATCTGTTTGTGGTTCCCAAAAAAGAGGGAACCTTCAGACCAATTTTGGATCTAAAGATCTTAAACAGATTCCTCAAAGTTCCGTCGTTCAAGATGGAAACTATTCGTACCATCCTACCACTGATCCAGGAGGGTCAATATATGACTACAGTGGATCTAAAGGATGCTTATCCTCACATTCCGATACACAAAGATCATCATTGGTTTCTCAGGTTTGCCTTTTAAGACAGGCATTACCAGTTCTAGCTCTTCCCTTGGGATTAGCTACAGCCCCAAGAATCTTTACAAAGGTTCTAGGGTCACTTATGGCGGTCCTAAGGCCGCGGGGCATAGCAGTAGCCCCTTATTTAGATGACATCCTGATACAGGCGTCAAACTTCCAAATTGCCAAGTCTCATACGGACGTAGTACTGGCATTTCTGTGGTCGCATGGGTGGAAAGTGAACGAGGAAAAGAGTTCTCTATCCCCACTCACAAGAGTTTCCTTTCTAGGGACTCTGATAGATTCTGTAGAAATGAAAATTCACCTGACGGAGTCCAGGTTATCAAAGCTTCTAAATTCCTGCCGGGTTCTTTATTCCATTCCACGCCCTTCGGTGGTTCAGTGTATGGAAGTAATCGGCTTAATGGTAGCAGCAATGGACATAGTGCCGTTTGCACGCTTACATCTCAGACCGCTGCAACTATGCATGCTCAGTCAGTGGAGCGGGGATTACACAGATTTGTCCCCTCAACTGAATCTGGACCAAGAGACCAGGGATTCTCTTCTCTGGTGGCCATCTGTCCAAAGGTATGACCTTTCGCAGGCCAGATTGGACAATTGTTACGACAGATGCCAGCCTTCTAGGTTGGGGTGCAGTCTGGAACTCCCTGAAGGCTCAGGGATCGTGGACTCAGGAGGAGTCTCTCCTTCCATTAAATATTCTGGAACTAAGAGCGATATTCAAGGCTCTTCAGGCTTGGCCTCAGTTAGCAACTCTGAGGTACATCAGATTTCAGTCGGACAACATCACGACTGTAGCTTACATCAACCATCAAGGGGGAACGAGAAGTTCCCTAGAGATGTTAGAAGTTTCAAAAATAATTCGCTGGGCAGAGATTCACTCTTGTCACCTATCAGCTATCCATATCCCAGGTGTAGAGCACTGGGAGGCGGATTTTCTAAGTCGTCAGACTTTTCATCCGGGAGAGTGGGAACTCCATCCGGAGGCATTTGCACAACTGATTCATTGTTGGGGCAAACCAGAACTGGATCTCATGGCGTCTCGCCAGAACGCCAAGCTTCCATGTTACGGATCTAGGTCCAGGGATCCCAAGGCGACACTGATAGATGCTCTAGCAGCGCCCTGGTCTTTCAACCTGGCTTATGTGTTTCCACCGTTTCCTCTGCTCCCTCGACTGATTGCCAAGATCAAGCAGGAGAAATTATCAGTGATTCTGATAGCACCTGCGTGGCCACGCAGGACCTGGTATGCAGATCTAGTGGACATGTCATCCTTTCCACCATGGTCTCTGCCTCTGAAACAGGACCTTCTACTTCAGGGTCCTTTCAACCATCCAAATCTAATTTCTCTGAGGCTGACTGCCTGGAGATTGAACGCTTGATTTTATCAAAGCGTGGCTTCTCCGAGTCAGTTATTGATACCTTAAGACAGGCACGAAAGCCTGTCACCAGGAAAATTTACCATAAGGTATGGCGTAGATATCTTTATTGGTGTGAATCCAAGGGTTACTCATGGAGTAAGGTCAGGATTGCTAAGATATTATCTTTTCTCCAAGAAGGTTTGGAAAAAGGATTGTCAGCTAGTTAAGCGTCTGGCAGATGTTCCAGACGTTCAGGCATTTTGTCAAGCTTTAGTTAGAATCAAGCCTGTGTTTAAACCTGTTGCTCCACCATGGAGCTTAAACTTGGTTCTTAAGGTTCTTCAAGGAGTTCTGTTTGAACCTCTTCATTCCATAGATATCAAGCTTTTATCTTGGAAAGTTCTTTTTTTTTGGTAGCTATTTCCTCGGCTCGTAGAGTCTCTGAGCTATCTGCCTTACAATGTGATTCTCCTTATCTGATTTTTCATACGGATAAGGTAGTCCTGCGTACCAAACCTGGGTTCTTACCTAAGGTGGTATCTAACAAGAATATCAATCAAGAGATTGTTGTTCCATCCTTGTGTTACACAATTTGGACGTGGTCCGTGCTTTAAAGTTTTACTTACAAGCTACTAAATATTTTCGTCAAACATCTGCTTTGTTTGTTGTCTACTCTGGACAGAGGAGAGGTCAAAAGGCTTCGGCAACCTCTTTTTCTTTTTGACTAAGAAGCTTAATCCGCTTAGCCTATGAGACTGCTGGACAGCAACCTCCTGAAAGGATTACAGCTCATTCCACTAGAGCTGTGGCTTCCACTTGGGCCTTTAAAAATGAGGCTTCTTTTGATCAGATTTGCAAGGCGACGACTTGGTCTTCGCTTCATATTTTTTCAAAATTTTACAAATTTGATACTTTTGCTTCTTCGGAGGCTATATTTGGGAGAAAGGTTTTACGGGCAGTGGTTCCTTCCATTTAAGTTCCTGCCTTGTCCCTCCCTTCATCCGTGTACTTTAGCTTTGGTATTGGTATCCCACAAGTAATGGATGATCCGTGGACTGGATACACCTTACAAGAGAAAACACAATTTATGCTTACCTGATAAATTTATTTCTCTTGTGGTGTATCCAGTCCACGGCCCGCCCTGTCATTTTAAGGCAGGTAATTTTTAAATTTAAACTACAGTAACCACTGCACCCTATGGTTCCTCCTTTCTCGGCTTGTTTTCGGTCGAATGACTGGCTATGACAGTTAGGGGAGGAGCTATATTACAGCTCTGCTGTGGGTGTCCTCTTGCAACTTCCTGTCGGGAATGAGAATATCCCACAAGTAATGGATGATCCGTGGACTGGATACACCACAAGAGAAATAAATTTATCAGGTAAGCATAAATTGTGTTTTTGTTTTGTTTTTTTCCCCTAGGAAAGTAAATGCTGTCTTTTTTTTTTTTAGTATATATATATATTTGCAGTTAAACATATAGATTGATTAACTATAGTGTTTGTAGGCTTTGTTTATAAGTTCGACATGTTAAGAATCCATTATTTGAGCTGCCAACAAGAATCCTCCATTATACTCTTGGCTTATAAATTTATTGTAATACTCAATGCTAGAACTGTATTATTGTAGTCCTGGAAATAACTTAAGGTTTCATATTATATTATATTTTGGTATGGTATCTCACAGGGAGATGAGAAGGCGCGCTATTCAGAACAAATAGAATAAGCAATACGAATAGATCTGTGATCCCAAAACATATAATGTTCCCACAAATAGTTACTCCGTCTTTGTCGAGTGTTCTTACTCGGCCGACGGCTCAGGAAAAAGTTATAATGACAGTCCGTATGCGTAGTTATGGTTGATAAACCTCTCCCTAATATATGTATACAATTATAGTCCTGAGGACCCAAAAGGGGCCCTATATGTTATATACCTAAAAAAACTTGAGGTCAGTTTCTATGTCTTTTGACCACATAGGAAGCATTACAATCTTAGCATTATTCTTGACTATTAGTTCTCTAATACCTATTGTTTTATAAGATCTCATTAATGATTTTAATTACGGTTTGTCATGCTCAATGTACTGGCAGTGATGTATATTTTTGACAATTGCTCTTACGGGTTAAGGGCCTCTGCTTGTGGTTGCTATGTTCTGTACTGTTTTATTTGCCTCAATAAAATTATTTAAAAACAAAACAAAAAAAAACTATGAATTTGGTGGCCTGGCGATTGAAGGCCTAGTCCTATCTCAAAAAAGGTTTATCTGATAATGTTATCGATACCTTGATTCAGGCCAGAAAGTTTGTTCCCAGGAGTATTTATCATAAGGTGTGGAAGTCCTTTTTATTCTGGTGTACTAACAAATGGCTAGATTGCGAGTTTTTGTCGGTAAGGCTTGCGGGGCTAACGAGCAATTTCAGCTCACCGCTCACCTACAGTAACGCTGGTATTACGGGTTTTTTTAAACCCTGCGTTAGCCGCAGAAAAGTGAGAGAAGAGCAAAATTTTGCTCCACATATCACCTCAATACCAGCGCTGCTTACAGTAGCAATGAGCTGGCTAAACGTGCTCGTGCACTATTTCCCCATAGTAATCAATGGATCAGAGCCGGCTGAAAAAACACCTAACACCTGAAAAAAAGCAGCGTTCAGCTCTTATCACAGCCCCATTAATTCCTCTGTGGAAAGAAAATTTATGTTTACACCTAACACCCTAACATGAACCCTGAGTCTAAACACCCCTAATATTACACTTATTAACCCCTAATCTGCTGCCCCCGACATCGCCGACACCTACATTATACTTATTAACCCCTAATCTGTGGCCCCAATGTCGCCGCAACCTACCTACACTTCTTAACCCCTAATCTGCCGCCCACAACGTCGCCGCCACTAAAATAAAGTTATTAACCCTTAAACCGCCGTACTCCTGCATCGCAAACATTAGTTAAATATTATTAACCCCTAATCTGCCGTCCCTAGCATCGCCGCCACCTAACTACACTTATTAACCCCTAATCTGCTGCCGCCAACGTCGCCACCACTATAATAAATATATTAACCGCTAAACCTAAGTCTAACCCTAACAACCTCCTAACTTAAATATAATTTAAAATAATCTAAATAAAATAACTTTAATTACCTAAATTATTCCTATTTAAAACTAAATACTTACCTATAAAATAAACCCTAAGCTAGCTACAATATAACTAATAGTTACATTGTATCTAGCTTAGGGTTTATTTTTATTTTACAGGCAACTTTGTATTTATTTTAACTAGGTACAATAGTTATTAAATAGTTATTAACTATTTAATAGCTACCTAGCTAAAATAAAGACAAATTTACCTGTAAAATAAAAATAAACCTAAATTACAATTACACCTAACACTACACTATAATTAAATTAATTCCCTGAACTAGCTACAATTAAATACAATTATCTAAATTACAAAAAAAACAAACACTAAGGCCTAGATTTGGAGTTCGGCGGTAGCCGTCAAAACCAGCGTTAGAGGCTCCTAACGCTGGTTTTGGCCGCCCGCTGGTATTTGGAGTCAGTGATTAAAGGGTCTAACGCTCACTTTACAGCCGCGACTTTTCCATACCGCAGATCCCCTTACGCCATTTGCGTAGCCTATATTTTCAATGGGATCTTTCTAACGCTGGTATTTAGAGTCGTTTCTGAAGTGAGCGTTAGAGCTCTAACGACAAAACTCCAGCCGCCTGAAAATAGCAGGAGTTAAGAGCTTTCTGGCTAACGCCGGTTCATAAAGCTCTTAACTACTGTACCCTAAAGTACACTAACACCCATAAACTACCTATGTACCCCTAAACCGAGCTCCCCCCACACCGCCGCCACTCGATTAAAATTTTTAACCCCTAATCTGCCGACCGCCACCTACGTTATATTTATGTACCCCTAATCTGCTGCCCCTAACCCCGCCGGCCCCTGTATTATATTTATTAACCCCTAACCTGCCCCCCACAACATCGCCGCCAGCTACTTAAAATAATTAACCCCTAATCTTCCGACCGCAAAGCGCCGCCACCTACGTTATCCCTATGTACCCCTAATCTGCTACCCCTAACACCGCCGACCCCTATATTATATTTATTAACCCCTAATCTGCCCCCCACAACGTCGCCGACACCTGCCTACACTTATTAACCCCTAATCTGCCGAGCGGACCTGAGCGCTACTATAATAAAGTTATTAACCCCTAATCCGCATCACTAACCCTATCATAAATAGTATTAACCCCTAATCTGCCCTCCCTAACATCGCCGACACCTAACTTCAATTATTAACCCCTAATCTGCCGACCGGAGCTCACCGCTATTCTAATAAATGTATTAACCCCTAAAGCTAAGTCTAACCCTAACACTAACACCCCCCTAAGTTAAATATAATTTTTATCTAACGAAATAAATTAACTCTTATTAAATAAATTATTCCTATTTAAAGCTAAATACTTACCTGTAAAATAAATCCTAATATAGCTACAATATAAATTATAATTATATTATAGCTATTTTAGGATTAATATTTATTTTACAGGCAACTTTGTAATTATTTTAACCAGGTACAATAGCTATTAAATAGTTAAGAACTATTTAATAGTTACCTAGTTAAAATAATAACAAATTTACCTGTAAAATAAATCCTAACCTAAGTTATAATTAAACCTAACACTACCCTATCAATAAAATAATTAAATAAACTACCTACAATTACCTACAATTAACCTAACACTACACTATCAATAAATTAATTAAACACAATTCCTACAAATAAATACAATTAAATAAACTAGCTAAAGTACAAAAAATAAAAAAGAACTAAGTTACAGAAAATAAAAAAATATTTACAAACATAAGAAAAATATTACAACAATTTTAAACTAATTACACCTACTCTAAGCCCCCTAATAAAATAACAAAGCCCCCCAAAATAAAAAATTCCCTACCCTATTCTAAATTAAAAAAGTTACAAGCTCTTTTACCTTACCAGCCCTGAACAGGGCCCTGTGCGGGGCATGCCCCAAGAATTTCAGCTCTTTTGCCTGTAAAAAAAAACATACAATACCCCCCCCCCAACATTACAACCCACCACCCACATACCCCTAATCTAACCCAAACCCCCCTTAAATAAACCTAACACTAAGCCCCTGAAGATCTTCCTACCTTGTCTTCACCATCCAGGTATCACCGATCCGTCCTGGCTCCAAGATCCTCATCCAACCCAAGCGGGGGTTGGCGATCCATAATCCGGTCCAGAAGAGGCTCCAAAGTCTTCCTCCTATCCGGCAAGAAGAGGACATCCGGACCGGCAAACATCTTCTCCAAGCGGCATCTTCGATCTTCTTCCATCCGGAGCGAAGCGGCAGGATCCTGAAGACATCCAGCGCGGAACATCCATCCGGACCGACGACTGAACGACGAATGACTGTTCCTTTAAGGGACGTCATCCAAGATGGCGTCCCTCGAATTCCGATTGGCTGATAGGATTCTATCAGCCAATCGGAATTAAGGTAGGAATTTTCTGATTGGTTGATGGAATCAGCCAATCAGAATCTAGTTCAATCCGATTGGCCGATCCAATCAGCCAATCAGATTGAGCTCGCATTCTATTGGCTGATCGGAACAGCCAATAGAATGCGAGCTCAATCTGATTGGCTGATTGGATCAGCCAATCGGATTGAACTTGATTCTGATTGGCTGATTCCATCAGCCAATCAGAAAATTCCTACCTTAATTCCGATTGGCTGATAGAATCCTATCAGCCAATCGGAATTCGAGGGACGCCATCTTGGATGACGTCCCTTAAAGGAACAGTCATTCGTCGTTCAGTCGTCGGTCCGGATGGATGTTCCGCGCTGGATGTCTTCAGGATCCTGCCGCTTCGCTCCGGATGGAAGAAGATCGAAGATGCCGCTTGGAGAAGATGTTTGCCGGTCCGGATGTCCTCTTCTTGCCGGATAGGAGAAAGACTTTGGAGCCTCTTCTGGACCGGATTATGGATCGCCAACCCCCGCTTGGGTTGGATGAAGATCTTGGAGCCAGGACGGATCGGTGATACCTGGATGGTGAAGACAAGGTAGAAAGATCTTCAGGGGCTTAGTGTTAGGTTTATTTAAGGGGGGTTTGGGTTAGATTAGGGGTATGTGGGTGGTGGGTTGTAATGTTGGGGGGGGGGTATTGTATGTTTTTTTTTACAGGCAAAAGAGCTGAAATTCTTGGGGTATGCCCCGCAAAGGGCCCTGTTCAGGGCTGGTAAGGTAAAAGAGCTTGTAACTTTTTTAATTTAGAATAGGGTAGGGAATTTTTTATTTTGGGGGGCTTTGTTATTTTATTAGGGGGCTTAGAGTAGGTGTAATTAGTTTAAAATTGTTGTAATATTTTTCTTATGTTTGTAAATATTTTTTTATTTTCTGTAACTTAGTTCTTTTTTATTTTTTGTACTTTAGCTAGTTTATTTAATTGTATTTATTTGTAGGAATTGTGTTTAATTAATTTATTGATAGTGTAGTGTTAGGTTAATTGTAGGTAATTGTAGGTAGTTTATTTAATTATTTTATTGATAGGGTAGTGTTAGGTTTAATTATAACTTAGGTTAGGATTTATTTTACAGGTAAATTTGTTATTATTTTAACTAGGTAACTATTAAATAGTTCTTAACTATTTAATAGCTATTGTACCTGGTTAAAATAAATACAAAGTTACCTGTAAAATAAATATTAATCCTAAAATAGCTATAATATAATTATAATTTATATTGTAGCTATATTAGGATTTATTTTACAGGTAAGTATTTAGCTTTAAATAGGAATAATTTATTTAATAAGAGTTAATTTATTTAGTTAGATTTAAATTATATTTAACTTAGGGGGGTGTTAGTGTTAGGGTTAGACTTAGCTTTAGGGGTTAATCCATTTATTAGAATAGCGGTGAGCTCCGATCGGAAGATTAGGGGTTAATAATTGAAGTTAGGTGTCGGCGATGTTAGGGAGGGCAGATTAGGGGTTAATACTATTTATGATAGGGTTAGTGAGGCGGATTAGGGGTTAATAACTTTATTATAGTAGCGCTCAGGTCCGCTCGGCAGATTAGGGGTTAATAAGTGTAGGCAGGTGTCGGCGACGTTGTGGGGGGCAGGTTAGGGGTTAATAAATATAATATAGGGGTCGGCGGTGTTAGGGGTAGCAGATTAGGGGTACATAGGGATAACGTAGGTGGCGGCGGTTTACGGAGCGGCAGATTAGGGGTTTAAAAAAATATGCAGGGGTCAGCGATAGCGGGGGCGGCAGATTAGGGGTTAATAAGTGTAAGGTTAGGGGTGTTTAGACTCGGGGTACATGTTAGAGTGTTAGGTGCAGACGTAGGAAGTGTTTCCCCATAGCAAACAATGGGGCTGCGTTAGGAGCTGAACGCTGCTTTTTTGCAGGTGTTAGGTTTTTTTTCAGCTCAAACAGCCCCATTGTTTCCTATGGGAGAATCGTGCACGAGCACGTTTTTGAGGCCGGCCGCGTCCGTAAGCAACTCTGGTATCGAGAGTTGTATTTGCGGTAAAAATGCTCTACGCTCCTTTTTTGGAGCCTAACGCAGCATTTGTTTGAACTCTCGATACCAGAGTTAAATTTATGGTGCGGCCAGAAAAAAGCCCGCGGAGCGTTAACAGCCCTTTTACCGCCGAACTCCAAATCTAGGCCTAAATTACAGAAAATAATAAAATAATAAAAAAAATTGTAAAACGAATTACATCTAATCCCCCCTAATAAAATAAAAAAGCCCCCCAAAATAAAAAAAAGCCCTACCCTATACTAAATTACAAATAGCCCTTAAAAGGGCCTTTTGCAGGGCATTGCCCCAAAGTAATCAGCTCTTTTACCTGTAAAGAAAAATACAATACCCCCCCCAACATTAAAACCCACCACCCAAACACCCAACCTTACTCTAAAACCCACCCAATCCCCCCTTAATAAAACCTAACACTAACCCCTTGAAGATCACCCTACATTGAGACGTCTTCACCCAACCGGGCAGAAGTGGTCCTCCAGACGAAACAGGCTGTCTAGTGAGTGATTTCTGATTTGCTGCAATAATCCTGTTAAAAGGATAGCTGTGTTAAAACAGTATTTTGAAGCAAAAAAACTGAGAATTTGCATATCTAATTTGCAGAACTTACCCAGAATTCTCTTTTGTGCATTGGTAACTTTGTATATGAGGTATTTCTGTGGAAAAGCAAGCAGGGATTCTTGCCTAGATGTGCTAATTTCCTATGCAAATATTTACATTGATTATATATATATATATATATATATATATATATGAAAGAGTATGAGACAAGACAAGCGCCAAGAGGCACACTTTGTGTAGTACGTTCATATAATAGACTTATAATGTAACAGTGGGAAAAAATCCGCTCTCACCTGGTTCAACCTCAAGGTATGAGGTATACAAAAGGCACTTGTGTTAGTGTACTCTCCTCTCTTGTAGTCCTCCTGTATGTCCTCAGGTCTCCAATTATCCCTTGGAGTTTGCAGCGTGTCCCTGGAACTCTGCAACCTTTATTAAAAGGAGGCTAGGGCATAGGAGTAGGGTATTGTGTACTATTAGAAATATACACAACTAACACTTGATAGAGATAAAACCAGGTATTTATTTATATACTTAAAATTACTTTTAACAGTGCAAGAAAAAAAACCCACAAAAGTTTGTTTGTAGGCAAAGAGAAGATGTTCCTTGTATTGCAGAAGATCACTATAGAGCTGTAGTCATACAGGTGTTACATCCAGCGTGCAAGGCTAGAAACACGAGTGGCTAATGCACTCTACTATATATAAAATCAGGTATGGAGTACCAAAGGATATTCGCAGATCTGCTTTATAAGATTTCGTAATAAAGCAGTCCAATCCTTTATGCAGCTCCGTGTATATGTGTAAGCACAGCGTGCAGTGTCAGGGGGGGGCGGAGCCTAACGCGTTTCGTAACCAATGGGTTACTTCATCAGAGGTGTGGGCCGCCCCCCAACCTAGATCTATTTATACGCATTAGTGAGGCTAATTTGCCTCCTGAGTGCCCCTCTGTCGCCATTTTGTATAAGGGCAAATGGATTTTCGTTCCTTTTGTGTATGAGGCAATGTGTGTAGTATTGGGAGACCACCTATAGTACCAGAATCACTTCCTAGATTGTTTACGTAATTTCAGTATTCTGTCAGGGTATGCTAAAGATTTTTTATGTCTACATTTCTAAAGTATGTAAGTCTTCTCACACATTTGTATCATATACAAAATTGTCTCAGCTGGAAATCATGACAGCTGGTATAGTAACATAAGTAAATATTGTCATTAAAACACAGTTTCAGATTGCACACAGACAAATACATAGATAGAACATTTAAAACCTTTAAAAGTACATTATAAAAGAACATATAAAAAGATTATTCAATTAGTAAGGTTACCTGTTATTGTAGCAGGACCTATTTAAAAACTGCTGCTAGCTTGAGGATAATTAAGAAGTTTTTTTATTTTTTATTATTAAAAAAGTTTTTTCTATCTATCACACCCTTTATATATAAACAGATTTAATTCTATTATTTCTATTAATACATATATAAAAATCTGCTGGAAAGGGGTGGAACTAATAGAATGCTTTCTTGGACTTTACAGAAAGGCTGCCAGGTCAATGTCTCTGTTTAACCCTTTGGGTTCCAGAGTTTCTAGTTTGTGAATTCATATTGTCTCCCGTTTGCGTAGTTCTAGGAGTCTACTACCCCCTCTTTTTCCTGGTAGTATGTGATCTATTGCTTTGATAAAAAATTCATTTTTATTCTTTCTATGAATCTGAGAGAAATGGGTTATTAGTGGATTTTTAAGAATACCGGCCTCAATATTTTTCATATGCTCAAGGCAACGGATTTTGCGACCCCGTGTCGTGCGCCCAATGTACCTTTTGGGATTGCTACATGTGCATTCTAACATATAGACCACAAAGTCTGATTTGCAGTTTAATAAGCCTTTAATGGGGTAGTTATCTCCCTTTGTTCCACTGTCAATATACTTATTATACTTTTTCTCCTTATGTGTGTGTGCACAACAGACGCAGTTTTTTCTATAACACTTATAGAAGCCTTGTAGATTTTTCTTTGTCAGTTGTGTGTCACTGGGTGCCAAGAAATTCTTCAAATTTTTGTTTTTCTTATATGTAACATTTGGTCTATTTCCTATAGTATCCTTAAGTATGGGGTCATTTCTCAGTATTGACCAATTATTCTGTAGTATATTTTTAATTTTCCAGTGACCTTCATTAAATGTGGTTACAAAGTTAATTCTGTTGTCCCTTTTGTGTCTGGCAGTATTTTTATTTTTATTAGAAGCTGATTTTTCTATACTAGTATCTTTTCCTTGTATAAGTGTCTGTCTATCCAGTTTAATTGCTTTCTCATAAGCACCCTGGACTGTCTCTATAGGATAATGTTTCTCTACAAACTTATCTTTCAGAATTTGTGCTTCTAATTTAAAGTTATTGATATCGGTGCAATTTCGTCTCAGCCTCTGAAACTGCCCGAAGGGGATGTTTTCTATCCACTTCGGGTGGTGCCTGCTTCTTGCATCTAGATAGCCATTTGTATCTGTAGATTTCCTATAAAGTTTACTACATATCTTTCCCTCAGAAATATATAGTGTAACGTCCAGAAAATCAATAGAGGACTCTTCTAGTCTTTGGGTAAACTTGAGGTTCATACAATTTGTATTCAACTCTTGTACAAAGGTGTTCCATAATTCTGCTTCACCATCCCAAATAACTAGAATGTCATCTATGAACCGATTCCATCGGATTACGTTTTTATATTTAAACTTAGAATCTTCGTATATCATATCCTCCTCAAAGACTCCAATGTACAGGTTCGCAAAATTGGGCGCAAATTTGGTGCCCATTGCGGTCCCTGTACACTGTAGGTAGAAATTTCCATCAAATTTGAAGTAGTTATTTTTTAGGATATACCTGATGGATTCTAGTATGAAATTTCTCTGTATTGGTGCAATATGATTTGTCATGTTTAGAGATCTTTTGATAGCATCAATCCCACATTCATGTGGGATTGATGTATATAACGCTGTTATGTCTAAGGTAGCCCATTTATACGTGGGCTTCGATTCTAAGCCCTCTATAATTTGTAGGAGGTGAGGAGTATCTCTCAAGTATGACTTTAGATTTACAACCATTGGTCTAAGAAATAAACCCACATATTCTGAGAGTCTAGATGTGAGAGAATCTATTCCCGAGATAATAGGTCTCCCGGGCGGTTTCACTAGACTAGACTTGTGGATTTTCGGCAGGTAATAAAAAATTGCCGTCTTTGGTTCGTCATTGGCTAAATATTTCCTCTCTCTTTCAGACAGTACTCTATTTTGGTAGCCACTATTGATAAGTTCTGTATATGATCTTATAAATACGGAGGTGGGGTCACTCCTCAGTGTTACATATGTGGTGGTATCTGACAGCTGACGTATTGCTTCCTCCACATTGTCTAATCTTTCTAGGATTACAATCCCTCCTCCCTTATCGGCCTCACAGATTATAATTTGTTCATTGTCCATTAATGCTTTTAGGACATTTTTTTCTTTTATGCTTAGATTAAAGTTATGGATCTTATAGTTGTTACACAGATCCATACAATCTTGAGTAACTTTGTCTTTAAACTGGCTAATATATTTACCCTGTGATTGAACCGGGAAAAATATGGACTTTGGTCGTAAGCCACTATTAGTTATTTTCAGTTCTTCTATTGTTTCAAAATCATTATTAGGTTCTAATTGGGTAGGATAATTATTCCCACTCTCATTTTCTAAATCCATTAGGGCTTCTAGTGTTTCCATGTCTGTCTGTGTCAGGCTATCAGAATTTTGTAGCCTCTTTTCTTTTTCAAAGTGTCTGACTAGTGTGAGTTTTTGTATGAATTTATTTATGTCAATGAAAAGCTCAAACGGGTTAGGTTTCTGAGTTGGTGCAAAGGATAGGCCTCTTTTTAGTAGACTTGTCTCCTCTAGGCTTAGTGTATGTTTGGAGAGGTTAAAGATTTTAATAGTTTCTTCTTTTGTAACTTTTATCTAATTTCCCTGCGTCTTTTTAAGCTGAGATTTTCTTCTATTTGTCTTTTTCCCCTTCTCCCTTCTGGGGGTATTTGTGGTTGTCTCCACTCTAGGGGTGTATATTGTGTCTCCCTTCCTTCTCTTTGTGTCTCTATGTTTCTGGGTCTGTCTGTCAGGTGTCTTTCGTGAAAATCCTTGTCTGAATGATTATTTCTATTTCTGTAATTATTTTGGGTGTATTGTTCTCGGGGTGACCCTGTTTTATCCCATGAGTCCCTCCATTCATGATTATAGTTCCTCATCCTATGTGAATTCTGATTATTCCTGTTGGAATTGTAGTTATGAATTCTTCTACCTCTCGTGTAGTGATTGTTTCCTCTGTAGGAATGGTATGATTCATTTCTACTATATCCTTCCTCCCTGTATTGTTCTTGTTTGTAGTTTATGTGTTGGGATGGATACTCTCTATTAGAAGAGTCATATCTATTATGTCTGGGAGTCTGTTTTCTAGGGGGAAATTCGAATCTGATGTTAGATGGTTTAGGAGTTCTTAAATCAGATCTTTTATTTTCACTGTACAGAGTATTACCAGTAGTGTTAGTTACTGTGAGTGGTGAATTAGGTGTATCATTAGGTGTATCATTCCCTCCTGGTGTAATGGGTGTAAATGGTACATCGGTTTCAACTTCAATGTTTCCTGTTTGTTCACTAGCTTTCCTTTGGATGTCTCGTTCTAGTTTTTTCTTTTTCTTAAGTTTTAAATCTCTCTCAAGTTTGCTCATTCTTTCCCTTATGTCACTATCTAGTTTGTCATAGTGTATGTCTCCTTTGAATGGTAATAGTAAGGTTCTTATTTTTTGTAGTTCAGCGGTAACTTTGTCTAGATTTGCTTCTCTAAATCTGATTATAATTCTTATTAGTTTAGTTGAACATTCTTCTAAAACAGTTTCCCATTCAGTAATCAGTTCTATGTCTGTGCTGTTGAATATAGCAGTTTTACTCAGCATTAGACCTTTGGGTATAACACCTGCTTTCAAATAGGTTTCTAATCCTATTATGTCACACCAGTTTTTTATCTGTATTCTGCTTAATTTCTCCACCTGTTTAAACAGTTCTTTAGGATTTACTGGCTTTTGTACATTACTAGTATTGTTATCACCTTGTAAATCTACAGAAAGAGTTCTCTTTTTACTGTCAGGGTCAAAGTAAACCCCAAAATTACATATAGAGGTAGATGTTTCTTCAGCTGCTGATGACATGATATACAATATAGGTCACTAGTGACCCTAGAGGATACCCAAAAAAGTAATAGAGATTATAGAAATCAGCGCTAGAAGTGTATGAGTGTGCTGTTAGTCTTAATATATATTCCCATCCACTACTGGAATATATATATGTACACAAGACACTTGCAGGTCAGGCACATGAATGTGGGATTGATGCTATCAAAAGATCTCTAAACATGACAAATCATATTGCACCAATACAGAGAAATTTCATACTAGAATCCATCAGGTATATCCTAAAAAATAACTACTTCAAATTTGAAGGAAATTTCTACCTACAGTGCACAGGGACCGCAATGGGCACCAAATTTGCGCCCAATTTTGCGAACCTGTACATTGGAGTCTTTGAGGAGGATATGATATACGAAGATTCTAAGTTTAAATATAAAAACGTAATCCGATGGCATTGGTTCATAGATGACATTCTAGTTATTTGGGATGGTGAAGCAGAATTATGGAACACCTTTGTACAAGAGTTGAATACAAATTGTATGAACCTCAAGTTTACCCAAAGACTAGAAGATTCCTCTATTGATTTTCTGGACGTTACACTATATATTTCTGAGGGAAAGATATGTAGTAAACTTTTGGGGTTTACTTTGACCCTGACAGTAAAAAGAGAACTCTTTCTGTAGATTTACAAGGTGATAACAATACTAGTAATGTACAAAAGCCAGTAAATCCTAAAGAACTGTTTAAACAGGTGGAGAAATTAAGCAGAATACAGATAAAAAACTGGTGTGACATAATAGGATTAGAAACCTATTTGAAAGCAGGTGTTATACCCAAAGGTCCAATGCTGAGTAAAACTGCTATATTCAACAGCACAGACATAGAACTGATTACTGAATGGGAAACTGTTTTAGAAGAATGTTCAACTAAACTAATAAGAATTATAATCAGATTTAGAGAAGCAAATCTAGACAAAGTTACCGCTGAACTACAAAAAATAAGAACCTTACTATTACCATTCAAAGGAGACATACACTATGACAAACTAGATAGTGACATAAGGGAAAGAATGAGCAAACTTGAGAGAGATTTAAAACTTAAGAAAAAGAAAAAACTAGAACGAGACATCCAAAGGAAAGCTAGTGAACAAACAGGAAACATTGAAGTTGAAACCGATGTACCATTTACACCCATTACACCAGGAGGGAATGATACACCTAATTCACCACTCACAGTAACTAACACTACTGGTAATACTCTGTACAGTGATATTATTCGAAATAATCACAAAAAAGAAAATAAAAGATCTGATTTAAGAACTCCTAAACCATCTAACATCAGATTCGAATTTCCCCCTAGAAAACAGACTCCCAGACATAATAGATATGACTCTTCTAATAGAGAGTATCCATCCCAACACATAAACTACAAGCAAGAAACATACAGGGAGGAAGGATATAGTAGAAATGAATCATACCATTCCTACAGAGGAAACAATCACTACACGAGAGGTAGAAGAATCAATAACTACAATTCCAACAGGAATAATCAGAATTCACATAGGATGAGGAACTATAATCATGAATTGAGGGACTCATGGGATAAAACAGGGTTACCCCGAGAACAATACACCCAAAATAATTACAGAACTAGAAATAATCATTCAGACAAGGATTTTCACGAAAGACACCTGACAGACAGACCCAGAAACATAGAGACACAAAGAGAAGGAAGGGAGACACAATATACACCCCTAGAGTGGAGACAACCACAAATACCCCCAGAAGGGAGAAGGGCAAAAAGACAAATGGAAGAAGAAGAGGGTGCAGGGCTGGAAGAAAATCTCAGCTTAAAAAGACGCAGGGAAATTAGATAAATAGTTACAAAAGAAGAAACTATTAACATCTTTAACCTCTCCAAACATATACTAAGCCTAGAGGAGACAAGTCTACTAAAAAGAGGCCTATCCTTTGCACCAACTCAGAAACCTAACCCGTTTGAGCTTTTCATTGACATAAATAAATTCATACGAAAACTCACACTAGTCAGACACTTTGAAAAAGAAAAGAGGCTACAAAATTCTAATAGCCTGACACAGACAGACATGGAAACACTAGAAGCCCTAATGGATTTAGAAAATGAGAGTGGGAATAATTATCCTACCCAATTAGAACCTAATAATGATTTTGAAACAATAGAAGAACTGAAAATAACTAATAGTGGCTTACGACCAAAGTCCATATTTTTCCCGGTTCAATCACAGGGTAAATATATTAGCCAGTTTAAAGACAAAGTTACTCAAGATTGTATGGATCTGTGTAACAACTATAAGATCCATAACTATAATCTAAGCATAAAAGAAAAAAATGTCCTAAAAGCATTAATGGACAATGAACAAATTATAATCCGTGAGGCCGATAAGGGAGGAGGGATTGTAATCCTAGAAAGATTAGACTATGTGGAGGAAGCAATACGTCAGCTGTCAGATACCACCACATATGTAACACTGAGGAGTGACCCCACCTCCGTATTTATAAGATCATATACAGAACTTATCAATAGTGGCTACCAAAATAGAGTACTGTCTGAAAGAGAGAGGAAATATTTAGCCAATGACGAACCAAAGACGGCAATTTTTTATTACCTGCCGAAAATCCACAAGAGTCTAGAGAAACCGCCCGGGAGACCTATTATCTCTGGAATAGATTCTCTCACATCTAGACTCTCAGAATATGTGGATTTATTTCTTAGACCAATGGTTGTAAATCTAAAGTCATACTTGAGAGATACTCCTCACCTCCTACAAATTATAGAGGGCTTAGAATCGAAGCCCACGTATAAATGGGCTACCTTAGACGTAACAGCGTTATATACATCAATCCCACATGAATGTGGGATTGATGCTATCAAAAGATCTCTAAACATGACAAATCATATTGCACCAATACAGAGAAATTTCATACTAGAATCCATCAGGTATATCCTAAAAAATAACTACTTCAAATTTGAAGGAAATTTCTACCTACAGTGCACAGGGACCGCAATGGGCACCAAATTTGCGCCCAATTTTGCGAACCTGTACATGGGAGTCTTTGAGGAGGATATGATATACGAAGATTCTAAGTTTAAATATAAAAACGTAATCCGATGGAATCGGTTCATAGATGACATTCTAGTTATTTGGGATGGTGAAGCAGAATTATGGAACACCTTTGTACAAGAGTTGAATACTAATTGTATGAACCTCAAGTTTACCCAAAGACTAGAAGAGTCCTCTATTGATTTTCTGGACGTTACACTATATATTTCTGAGGGAAAGATATGTAGTAAACTTTATAGGAAATCTACAGATACAAATGGCTATCTAGATGCAAGAAGCAGCCACCACCCGAAGTGGATAGAAAACATCCCCTTCGGGCAGTTTCAGAGGCTGAGACGAAATTGCACCGATATCAATAACTTTAAATTAGAAGCACAAATTCTGAAAGATAAGTTTGTAGAGAAACATTATCCTATAGAGACAGTCCAGGGTGCTTATGAGAAAGCAATTAAACTGGATAGACAGACACTTATACAAGGAAAAGATACTAGTATAGAAAAATCAGCTTCAAATAAAAATAAAAATACTGCCAGACACAAAAGGGACAACAGAATTAACTTTGTAACCACATTTAATGAAGGTCACTGGAAAATTAAAAATATACTACAGAATAATTGGTCAATACTGAGAAATGACCCCATACTTAAGGATACTATAGGAAATAGACCAAATGTTACATATAAGAAAAACAAAAATTTGAAGAATTTCTTGGCACCCAGTGACACACAACTGACAAAGAAAAAAGGTAGTGGTAAGATCACGTATCTACAAGGCTTCTATAAGTGTTATAGAAAAAACTGCGTCTGTTGTGCACACACACATAAGGAGAAAAAGTATAATAAGTATATTGACAGTGGAACAAAGGGAGATAACTACCCCATTAAAGGCTTATTAAACTGCAAATCAGACTTTGTGGTCTATATGTTAGAATGCACATGTAGCAATCCCAAAAGGTACATTGGGCGCACGACACGGGGTCTCAAAATCCGTTGCCTTGAGCATATGAAAAATATTGAGGCCGGTATTCTTAAAAATCCACTAATAACCCATTTCTCTCAGATTCATAGAAAGAATGAAAACAAATTTTTTATCAAAGAAATAGATCACATACTACCAGGAAAAAGAGGGGGTAGTAGATTCCTAGAACTACGCAAACGGGAGACAATATGGATTCACAAACTAGAAACTCTGGAACCCAAAGGGTTAAACAGAGACATTGACCTGGCAGCCTTTCTGTAAAGTCCAAGAAAGCATTCTATTAGTTCCACCCCTTTCCAGCAGATTTTTATATATGTATTAATAGAAATAATAGAATTAAATCTGTTTATATATAAAGGGTGTGATAGATAGAAAAAACTTTTTTAATAATAAAAAATAAAAAAACTTCTTAATTATCCTCAAGCTAGCAGCAGTTTTTAAATAGGTCCTGCTACAATAACAGGTAACCTTACTAATTGAATAATCTTTTTATATTTTCTTTTATAATGTACTTTTAAAGGTTTTAAATGTTCTATCTATGTATTTGTCTGTGTGCAATCTGAAACTGTGTTTTAATGACAATATTTACTTATGTTACTATACCAGCTGTCATGATTTCCAGCTGAGACAATTTTGTATATGATACAAATGTGTGAGAAGACTTACATACTTTAGAAATGTAGACATAAAAAATCTTTAGCATACCCTGACAGAATACTGAAATTACGTAAACAATCTAGGAAGTGATTCTGGTACTATAGGTGGTCTCCCAATACTACACACATTGCCTCATACACAAAAGGAATGAAAATCCATTTGCCCTTATACAAAATGGCGACAGAGGGGCACTCAGGAGGCAAATTAGCCTCACTAATGCGTATAAATAGATCTAGGTTGGGGGGCGGCCCACACCTCTGATGAAGTAACCCATTGGTTACGAAACGCGTTAGGCTCCGCCCCCCGCCACACGCTGACACTGCACGCTGTGCTTACACATATACACGGAGCTGCATAAAGGATTGGACTGCTTTATTACGAAATCTTATAAAGCAGATCTGCGAATATCCTTTGGTGCTCCATACCTGATTTTATATATAGTAGAGCGCATTAGCCACTCGTGTTTCTAGCCTTGCACGCTGGATGTAACACCTGTATGACTACAGCTCTATAGTGATCTTCTGCAATACAAGGAACATCTTCTCTTTGCCTACAAACAAACTTTTGTGGGTTTTTTTTTCTTGCACTGTTAAAAGTAATTTTATGTATATAAATAAATACCTGGTTTTATCTCTATCAAGTGTTAGTTGTGTATATTTCTAATAGTACACAATACCCTACTCCTATGCCCTAGCCTCCTTTTAATAAAGGTTGCAGAGTTCCAGGGACACGCTGCAAACTCCAAGGGATAATTGGAGACCTGAGGACATACAGGAGGACTACAAGAGAGGAGAGTACACTAACATTTGTGTGTATATATATATATATATATATATATATATATATATATAAATGTGTGTGTATGTATATATATATATATATATATATATGAAACACGGAAGGGGACTGGACTGGGTACACATGCCATGAATAGTAAAAAAATGTAAAAATGAAGCTCTCTAAAATGCCAAAGTTTCAGTGCTTTATTTTAGAAAGTGCAGAGTCAAACAGCCACGACGTTTCGGGGAGCTATGCCCCTTAATCATGTGGTAAGTGATAGTACAGGTACACCTGTTTAAATAGCTCACCTTGGGATTTTAACCCTTACAATCTTGTATTCCACATTCTATAAATGCAACAGCACCATCTGCTGGTGGAAAGATAGGTAGACCATGTACAAAAATTAAAAACAAAAACAGCTATGAAGACCCTATACCAGAACCACATCTACATAAACAATAAACACTGCAATTTATTTATTAGAACTTATTTAAACAACATTAGGCTCCATGATTTAAAACCAATATTGCAGAATATAAGAACACAAGAGCAACACCAGATCAGTAGAACACAGACCAGTCTATCTCTCTATTGAGCCCCCTAGGCTCCAGGGTATCCAACTTAAAAATCCAATAGGATTCACGTTGTTTCAAAAGGATATCCCTATTGCCACCTCTACGGGGGGTCCTAATTTGTTCGATTACCTGGAACCTAAGTTGGCTAATAGGATGTCCCATAGCCAAAAAATGATAAGCTACTGGTGCAGTGAATACCTTACACCTGATGTTGCTCTTGTGTTCAGTGATCCGATCCCGTACCCTCCTAGAGGACTCGCCAATGTAGGCTTTCCCACATGGGCATTTGATCATGTAAATAACATAATTGCTATTGCAAGTAAAGTAGTCCCTATAATGAAATTTATAACCACTATGTGGGTGTAAAAAATAGGGACTCTTTATTATAGAATTGCAATTGCTGCACCCTAAACAGGGAAAACAGCCCAAATTCTTTTTGGTGATAAACCGCTGAGACAGTATTCAACCAGGGCCAATGTCAGCTTTAATCAAAGAGTCCCTCAAGCTCTTACTACGCTTATATGCTGGCATAGGCATTTGGTCAAATTCAACAACCTCCGAATTGCAATCTTTCAGGATACCCCAATGTTTTCTGATAATTTTCCAAACCTGATCACTTTGTCTGGAAAATTCAGATACAAAAATCATTCTCTTTGAATCTTTTTTAGAAGACAACCCAGGTTTTAACAATGATTTTCGATCCAATTGGGACACCTGATTGATGGTGTCAACAATAAGATCTCTGGGGTACCCGCGTTGCACAAATTTGTCACCCATTTCTGAAAGTCGCAAGGGTACTAACGATTCCTCTGCAACTATGCGCTTAACTCTAAGCAATTGACTCTTTGGCAATGATCTGACTAGTGAAGGATGATGTGCACTGCTATATAATAGCAGGTTATTCCTATCAGTTTCCTTGCTGAAAATATCAGTCTTGAAATTGCACCCATCCTTCAAAACAGTCACATCCAAAAAATCAATTGAAATTTCGCTATAAGTAAGTGTAAACTTAATACTGTTTGTCGAATCATTTAACTCCCTAACAAAAAGTTCAAGGGCTCCAACGCTGCCCAACCATATGCCAAAAATATCATCAATGTAGCGCCACCAGGTGGCGCCACACTGACGAAATAAATAATTTTCAAAAACAAATTTTTCTTCAAAAAGATTCATAAAAATGTTTGCATAGTTAGGGGCAACGTTGGAGCCCATGGCTGTACCCTGCAACTGAAGGTAAACAAAGTCTTCAAATAAAAAATAATTGTTAAAAAGTATAATTTCCAACAGTTGCAGAATAAACCAAATCTGTGAAATGGAATATAAACCAGAAGTAAAAAGCGCATGTTTAACAGCTCCCAGTCCGCTCTCATGGGTGATTGAGGTATATAAACTTGTCACATCCAGACTGAAAAGAATGAATTTATCAGTCTGGAGTTGCAAGTTGTTCAATTTGACCAAAAAATCATTAGTATCCTTAATGAAAGTACTTGACTGCTCCACCAGGGGTCTCAAAAGTTTATCCAAAAAGATGGATATCCCTGAGAACACAGAGTTAGTTCCAGCCACAATCGGTCGCCCAGGTGGAGCAGTCAAGGACTTATGAATTTTGGGCAGTACATATAGTACTGGCGAGATCGGATCTTTAACAATAAGATATTTAGCTGTTCTATCATCAATGATGCCATTGTTGAGTGCAAATTTAACAGTGACAGATATCTCTTTAGTAATCTTAGATAGAGGATTAGCAGTAATTTTTTTATATACATTCCCAGCACTTAACTGACGATAAACCTCAGACCTATAGTCAGTTTTGTTCAAGATCACAGTAGCACCGCCCTTATCAGCTTGCTTTAAAATCACCTTGTCATTAGATTTAAGTGACTTCAGGGCAAGATGGTCAGCTGCTGTGAAGTTGACAAAAGCAGATTTTACCTTATGCCTCTGTTGAGAAACCTTAGACTGCAATTTCTGTACGTCCAAAAGGACAAGTTTCTCAAAAGTAGCAATGCTATGATCAGTGACCACAGGATAAAATGAACTTTTATTAAACAGCCCCACATTCTTAATGCTTAAAGTGTTAGTTTTATTGACACATTTTTCAGCAGGGTCAGAGCTAACAGCAGTGGTACAAATATCGCTATTAGACTGTGATAACCCCTTATCCTTGCTACAATGCCAGAATTTTAATCTTACATTTCTGAAAAATTTATGTAAATCCTTGTTAAGGTTAAAGAAATCACAGTCACTCAATGGGCAAAACGATAGTCCTTTTTGCAGAACATCCGCTTCCCTTGGAGAAGGCAACAGCGACGCAATGCAGCGTCAGGCAGCAGCTCCGACTCATCCTCTGATTTTTTACAAACAGAGGCCTCCGACAGTGCAGGAGAAGGGGCCGGAAACATCGGGGGCACAAGCAAGGCAACCAAGGTAAACAAGACCAACAGAGCGTTAACCAACAGGATCACCAGGGCACGCAAGAAGATATAGTGGTCAACATATCTAATTGCCCGCTTGATCCAAGGGAAGCGGATGTTCTGCAAAAAGGACTATCGTTTTGCCCATTGAGTGACTGTGATTTCTTTAACCTTAACAAGGATTTACATAAATTTTTCAGAAATGTAAGATTAAAATTCTGGCATTGTAGCAAGGATAAGGGGTTATCACAGTCTAATAGCGATATTTGTACCACTGCTGTTAGCTCTGACCCTGCTGAAAAATGTGTCAATAAAACTAACACTTTAAGCATTAAGAATGTGGGGCTGTTTAATAAAAGTTCATTTTATCCTGTGGTCACTGATCATAGCATTGCTACTTTTGAGAAACTTGTCCTTTTGGACGTACAGAAATTGCAGTCTAAGGTTTCTCAACAGAGGCATAAGGTAAAATCTGCTTTTGTCAACTTCACAGCAGCTGACCATCTTGCCCTGAAGTCACTTAAATCTAATGACAAGGTGATTTTAAAGCAAGCTGATAAGGGCGGTGCTACTGTGATCTTGAACAAAACTGACTATAGGTCTGAGGTTTATCGTCAGTTAAGTGCTGGGAATGTATATAAAAAAATTACTGCTAATCCTCTATCTAAGATTACTAAAGAGATATCTGTCACTGTTAAATTTGCACTCAACAATGGCATCATTGATGATAAAACAGCTAAATATCTTATTGTTAAAGATCCGATCTCGCCAGTACTATATGTACTGCCCAAAATTCATAAGTCCTTGACTGCTCCACCTGGGCGACCGATTGTGGCTGGAACTAACTCTGTGTTCTCAGGGATATCCATCTTTTTGGATAAACTTTTGAGACCCCTGGTGGAGCAGTCAAGTACTTTCATTAAGGATACTAATGATTTTTTGGTCAAATTGAACAACTTGCAACTCCAGACTGATAAATTCATTCTTTTCAGTCTGGATGTGACAAGTTTATATACCTCAATCACCCATGAGAGCGGACTGGGAGCTGTTAAACATGCGCTTTTTACTTCTGGTTTATATTCCATTTCACAGATTTGGTTTATTCTGCAACTGTTGGAAATTATACTTTTTAACAATTATTTTTTATTTGAAGACTTTGTTTACCTTCAGTTGCAGGGTACAGCCATGGGCTCCAACGTTGCCCCTAACTATGCAAACATTTTTATGAATCTTTTTGAAGAAAAATTTGTTTTTGAAAATTATTTATTTCGTCAGTGTGGCGCCACCTGGTGGCGCTACATTGATGATATTTTTGGCATATGGTTGGGCAGCGTTGGAGCCCTTGAACTTTTTGTTAGGGAGTTAAATGATTCGACAAACAGTATTAAGTTTACACTTACTTATAGCGAAATTTCAATTGATTTTTTGGATGTGACTGTTTTGAAGGATGGGTGCAATTTCAAGACTGATATTTTCAGCAAGGAAACTGATAGGAATAACCTGCTATTATATAGCAGTGCACATCATCCTTCACTAGTCAGATCATTGCCAAAGAGTCAATTGCTTAGAGTTAAGCGCATAGTTGCAGAGGAATCGTTAGTACCCTTGCGACTTTCAGAAATGGGTGACAAATTTGTGCAACGCGGGTACCCCAGAGATCTTATTGTTGACACCATCAATCAGGTGTCCCAATTGGATCGAAAATCATTGTTAAAACCTGGGTTGTCTTCTAAAAAAGATTCAAAGAGAATGATTTTTGTATCTGAATTTTCCAGACAAAGTGATCAGGTTTGGAAAATTATCAGAAAACATTGGGGTATCCTGAAAGATTGCAATTCGGAGGTTGTTGAATTTGACCAAATGCCTATGCCAGCATATAAGCGTAGTAAGAGCTTGAGGGACTCTTTGATTAAAGCTGACATTGGCCCTGGTAGAATACTGTCTCAGCGGTTTATCACCAAAAAGAATTTGGGCTGTTTTCCCTGTTTAGGGTGCAGCAATTGCAATTCTATAATAAAGAGTCCCTATTTTTTACACCCACATAGTGGTTATAAATTTCATTATAGGGACTACTTTACTTGCAATAGCAATTATGTTATTTACATGATCAAATGCCCATGTGGGAAAGCCTACATTGGCGAGTCCTCTAGGAGGGTACGGGATCGGATCACTGAACACAAGAGCAACATCAGGTGTAAGGTATTCACTGCACCAGTAGCTTATCATTTTTTGGCTATGGGACATCCTATTAGCCAACTTAGGTTCCAGGTAATCAAACAAATTAGGACCCCCCATAGAGGTGGCAATAGGGATATCCTTTTGAAACAACGTGAATCCTATTGGATTTTTAAGTTGGATACCCTGGAGCCTAGGGGGCTCAATAGAGAGATAGACTGGTCTGTGTTCTACTGATCTGGTGTTGCTCTTGTGTTCTTATATTCTGCAATATTGGTTTTAAATCATGGAGCCTAATGTTGTTTAAATAAGTTCTAATAAATAAATTGCAGTGTTTATTGTTTATGTAGATGTGGTTCTGGTATAGGGGCTTCATAGCTGTTTTTGTTTTTAATTTTTGTACATGGTCTACCTATCTTTCCACCAGCAGATGGTGCTGTTGCATTTATAGAATGTGGAATACAAGATTGTAAGGGTTAAAATCCCAAGGTGAGCTATTTAAACAGGTGTACCTGTACTATCACTTACCACATGATTAAGGGGCATAGCTCCCCGAAACGTCGTGGCTGTTTGACTCTGCACTTTCTAAAATAAAGCACTGAAACTTTGGCATTTTGGAGAGCTTCATTTTTACATTTTTTTACTATTGTTGGGGAGTTTTGTAGTGACTCCTTGAAGCTCTGACCTGTGAGTATTGCTGCTGGATGTATTGCACTATTTTTACACATGCCATGACCCTGCAACATGCTCAGCCCTGGGTGGCACTCACAAGAAGCTGTGCTGTCACCAGAGTCACAGGCAGTTAACCGCAGACAGGTCTGGGTGCAAGAACCATAGGGAAAATTACAAAACTAATTAATGCAACACACAGAGAAAACCCTGCACTCACTTACAAGCTCTCAGCTAAGATTTAAAAGCATAAAAGGAAAGGTTAGTTACCGCATCTGGCCAAATGGGACAAGGCCAGGTACCACGTCAAGGTCCTTTCCAATTCCTGGGACCCTAAAACAGCCCCACAATGCAAGCTCTAAAATCTAAACAAACTGGGAATATATATATATATTTATATATATATATATATATATATATATATATATATATTTATATATATATATATATATATATATATATATATATATACATATATATATATATATACACTGTATATATATATATATATATATATATAAATATATATATATACACACACACACAAAAATATAAATATTACACACATATATTTTCACAAAATTATACATGCATATAAGATGCCATATGAGATGACCTCTTGGACTCTCACCATCTTATGAAATAAAACAAAATTTACACTTACCTGATATATAAATTTATTTCATGATGTTGAGAGTCTAATAGCCCAACCTTTTTGTTTCTGTATAGTTGGCTGTAGAACTTGCTTTGCACTTAATTTGCCTTGCTTTGTCTTTCCTGCTTTTTCTGGCTTCCTTCATCGGCTTGGCCATATCCATCACTAAGAGATTCTGGGACAGTGGGAAGGGTTAAAGCTATGGTATGTAGGAGTTTTTACCTCCTATTAGTGGACTGGAGTGTAATCCAACATGTTATAACCTTGTGGACTCTCACCATCATGAAATAAATGAGTTTATCAAGTAAGCATCTATTTAGTTTTTTTCTCCAATCTAGTGGTGGTTATCTGGGTAGTCTGTAGTATGTACAGTATATGACCTGCATTTTGTCCTCTGGTAAGGAAATTATTTCTTAACTCCTTTTTTGCTTAAACAAGTTAAAAGCCTAGAAATTATGACTTTATCTGTTCATGTGCATTATTGATTTTCAAAATTATCATACTCCAGTGTTGGATCCACCAAAAAGCAATTAGCCAATAATAGAGACATATTAAAAAGGGCTAAGAGATGTTTCATGTTTGTGCACTTAATCTGTTTCACACTGCAAGTCTGAAATAAGATTTGAGATTTAATTTATAAATTAACAAAGAAAGCCATGATGTTAAAAAGGGAAAGATATGTTTTCAACAACAACAAAAAACTTACATTAAAGGGACAGTCTACTCCAGAATGTGTATTGTTTGATTAGATCGATAATCCCTTTATTAACCATTCCCCAGTTTTGCATAACCAACACAGTTATATTAATATACTTTTTACCTCTGTGATTACCTTATATCTAAGCCTCTGCAGACTGCCCCCTTATTTCAGTTCTTTTAATAGACATGAATTTTAACCAATCAGTGCTGACTCCAGGGGAGTAAGCACAATATTATCTATGTGGCACACATGAACTAGCAGTATCTAACTGTGAAAAACGGTCAAAATGCACTGAGATGAGAGGCGGCCTTCAAGTACTTAGAAATTGGCATATGAGCCTACCTGGATTTAGCTTTAAACAAAGAATAGCAAGAGAACAAAGCAAATTTGATGCTAAAAGTAAATTGGAAAGTTGATTAAAATTGCATGAACTATCTGAATCATGAAAGTTTTTTGACTAGACTGTCCCTTTAATGCCAGAAACTTAAAAGTGCAAAAAAAAATTCTTTAAGTAAATTCAAATCTCTTACAATTGCATGAAACCAAACATTTTTCTTTTATTATTCAGAGTATGCAATTTTAAACCTCTTTCAAATGTACTTCTATAATCTAGCTTCTGTCTCTTGCTATTCTTTGATAGTGGAAGTAAGTGGAAAGTTGCTTATAATTGTTAGCTCTATCTGAATCATGAAATTTGGTGGTTTATGTCTTTTTAGGCAGCGACTGCTGTAGCTGTCATGGAGCTCTGCTTTCTGCAATGTAAGAAGCAGCGGTCGGATGACCACTTCTTCTCACCATCTCCACCACCTCTAAGCTGGCAGATAGAAATCCAGTTGGTCATGAGAGAGAGATGCGGGCAGCATTACACACTGAAATGAGTGTGTGTATTGATACATACAGCGGACATACAGGCTACGCTGCCATACAATGCAAAGCTGGGTGGTCAGGTTCTCAAGATCAGAACCCTTGTCTGCTTTGGCTTTGTACATGTGACCCTTAATCTGGTCTTTCATGTTCCTTTAAGTTCCCAGTCAAGTTTAAAAAAACAAAACAAAAAAACAAGAATATTCTAAAATGGCGATTCTCATCAAAGAATATATTCTTATAATATATTATTACATTATATGAGGATTCATTTAGGGTATATCTAAATATTCCTGAATGGTTTGCAAAATAATTACATTTTTAACTATGTGACGAGATGATTTTTATTCTTTTTTTTAAAAAACATTAGCATGATACTAGTATAATGTAAAGGTGGTTGCTTATTAAAAATAAATTGCTCTACTAATATAGTGGTGTTTGTTTTTAACCTTTATGTCCTATTGATTTGGAGTGTTCTTACGTTTGATTATATCTGTGATTTAGAAAAAAAACCCATTACTATTCAATTTCTAGCTGCGCATTCACTGCCATATTTGTATTCATTGAAATCAGCCAGTTCTATTTGCAGTTTATAGGGCTTTTATAGATTGCATTCCGTTCCTGAGTGCATTCTGTTGATCTTTTAACTTAACATTTTTTCTAACATTATATTTGCAATTTAGTTTTCCCATTCACATGTAATTTGTGTCCAGTCAGCCAAAGTAATGTAAACCTACTTAAATATGTTATGATATTTGTTTCTTGCGTAGCATAACAAAAAGCCAGTTTTGTTTATCCTATACAGTACTACAAGAGCTATGATACTATAAGTCCCAGGATATCTATGCTACAGTCATACCAAATGTATTTCATGGTGGTGTAAAATACTGTTTGTGTGTGTAGTGCTGGCACTTATAGGGAAATCAGTGCTGTAGCCAAAGAGGTAAACGCATTGATATTGGTGTTACTGTAAGCCTAGGGGATAGAATCACTGCTCAGTTGTGAAAAATAGGTATGTTGGGCTCAAGGGTGCAGCCTAAGGTAGAGCTTTGTGAAAGCGCCATTTTGTAAGCTCTCCTATTATCAGTCTCCAGTCACCTACCAGTATTTTTTGTTGGACAGCTTGGAACTGCAAATGTCACTAGTGGTCTGTTATTTACCTAATACATACAATTGATGAATAAAAAAGGCTTATAGTGATATAAAGTGGATTCCTGGTTGAGAGGATGGAATTCTATAGAATGCAAATGGTACCCTTTTTTCTGCCATGAACAGTGCTGAAAGAATTTTTTTAGTCCAATGAATGTTAAAGGGACAACCAATGTTAATAACATTTTTAAGAGCTATAGGAGAGCGCCACCTGCTGTTATAATATTGATATAACCACCCGATTTAGTTTGATGCGAATATTGCAGTGTGCAAACATTGTATCAGTAGCTATCTAAAACAAATAAGTAACAAGTAATTAAGCATAAGACTAATACCACTCTACAAGTTTTAGGGTCCCGCCCCATCATCAGGTGGCCACCTGATAAAGGCGATGGACACTTAAAGGCGTAGTGATGTATAACTCTATCTAGGCAAGTGCTGTTGTTTCTTTACATGTGACTTTATTTACATGTGCGCTTTTATTTGTTCTTTCTTTCATGTAATTGGCAGAAGTCCATGAACTTGTGATGTATGGGATATACAATCCTACCAGGAGGGGCAAAGTTTCCCAAACCTCAAAATGCCTATAAATACACCCCCTCACCACACCCACAATTCAGTTTTTACAAAGTTTGCCTTCCTATAGAGGTGGTGAAGTAAGTTTGTGTTTGATTTTCTTCTCTGATATGCGCTTCTCAGCATTTTGAAGCCCGATTCCTCTCAGAGTACAGTGTTTGTCAGAGGGATGTGAAGGGTGTATCACCTATTGATTCTATGGTTTTTCTCACGGGAAATCTTTTCAAAGGTTCTCTGTTATCAGTCGTAGAGATTCATCTCCTACCTCCCTTTTCAGATCGACAATATACTCTCATATTCAGAAACCACTGTTAGAACACTGCTGCCTGATAACAGTTCTACCAAAGATAAGTGTATCTGTTGTATGTTAGCGGAGATTATATCTCCAGCTGTAGTATGTAACAGTTGTCATGATAAGCTTTTACATGCAGAGAATGTATCCATCAGTATTAGTACAATGCCTGTTGTTCCTTCAACATCTAATGTACATGTTATTCCTGTGAATATAAAAGATTTTATTGCTGATGCGATTCAGAAGGCTTTGTCTGCTATTCCGCCTTCTAATAAACGTAAAAGGTCTTTCTTTTACAAAGATATGACGAGTCCACGGATTTCATCCTTACTTGTGGGATATTAACCTCCTGCTAACAGGAAGAGGCAAAGAGCACCACAGCAGAGCTGTATATATAGCCCCTCCCTTCCCCTCCACCTCCAGTCATTCTCTTTGCCTGTGTTATACTAGGAAGACATGGTAAAGTGAGGTGTTAGTTTTAGTTTCTTCAATCAAGAAGTTTTTTTATTTTAAATGCTACCGGTGCGTACTATTTTCCTCAGGGGGATATGGAAGAAGATTTCTGCCCTGAGGTTTGATGATCTTAGCATTTGTAATTAAGATCCACGCTGGTTCCCACAAGACTTCTGAAGGTAACCATGAGACATCTTCAGTGTGGAGACCAGTTTCATGCTACAAGCAGCATTAAGGTATGTGCAGCCTTTTTTTCTGAGGAGACTTGATATATCAGAACTGGCTGGCATTATTTCCCTGTATGGGAATGGGGCAAGCAGTAAAACCTATTTTAATAAGAGGGATATTACTGGAGTTCCTATATTATACTTATCATTATTGATATTTGGGCATTATGTGACATGGGAGACAATGTGAAAAACAATGTTTTATGTTTTTTATTTTTGGCACTTGTTGGTTTTATGTTGGAGGTTTGTAATTTGTGTGTACTTTTATTTTGGTGCAAAACCGCATTCCAATGTGGTGTTGTTTGGGCCTACTCCGACTTTTGACCTTAAGGGGCGGAGCTTATTTTCGCACGCTCAGTTGCGCACTTCCTTCAGGCTATGCAGCAGCAAGCAGTAACTCTGTGTCTCCTGGACTGTGTAGCTGGTCTGAAGGGTTGGAAACTTGTTTCGAAGTACCCTGGGGGCAGGTAGGTGCCACAGCAGAGCTGTGGCGAGTTGCAGAGGGTATTTTTATCTATCTTTTGACTAGATGTTGATATAAGTACTTCTAAAGCCTTATATCTGCTTTTGCTTCTGGGTGCAGTAATTTTTGGATTAACCAACGATATTAGTTAAATTTGGGAATAACTTAACGTTTTTTTGAGCATTTTAGAAAAATTGTTTACTTTTTCTTTTCTTAAAGGCACAGTACATGTTTTTTCTTATATTTATTTTTTGCTATAAATAAGTGTTTAAACGACTTTTGTGGTATTACTAGTCTGTTCAACATGTCTGACATTGAGGTTTCTCATTGTTCTATGTGTCTAGAAGCCATTGTGCAACCCAATCTAACATTGTGTAACTTTTGTACTGAAAAGGGCTTTGTTCCAGTAACTTACAATGTAAAAAAGCATATTTTAAATAAGGAAAGTGTGCCTAAGGATGATTCTCAGTCTGAAGAGAATCAGGATATGCCATCCAATTCTCCCCAAGTGTCACAACCGTTAACGCCCACTCAAGCGACGCCTAGTACTTCTAGTGCGTCTAATTCCTTTACTCTGCAGGAGATGGCTGCAGTTATGTCAACTACCCTTACAGAGGTATTGTCTAAATTACCAGTGTTGCAGGGTAAACGCAGTAGGTCAAGTATTAATGTAAATACCGAGTCCTCTGATGCTTTATTATCTATTTCCGATGTTCTCTCACAGTGCTCTGAGTTGGGGATCAGGGAATTACTTTCTGAAGGTGAAATTTCTGATTCAGGGACTGTTTTGCCTCAGACAGATTTGGATGCTATGTCATTTAAATTTTAGCTTGAACACCTCTGCCTGTTACTTAGGGAGGTTTTAGCGACTCTGGATGATTGTGATCCTATTGTGATTCCTCCAGAGAAATTGTGTAAGATGGATAAATATTTGGAAGTTCCTACTTACACTGATGTTTTTCTGGTTCCTAAGAGAATTTCAGAAATTATTAGTAAGGAATGGGATAGACCAGGTATACCGTTTTCTCCCTCTCCTAATTTTAAGAAAATGTTTCCTATATCAGATACCATTCGGGACTCATGGCAAACGGTCCCTAAGGTAGAGGGAGCTATATCTTCCCTAGCTAAGCGTACTACTATTCCCATTGAGGATAGTTGTGCTTTCAAGGACCCTATGGATAAGAAATTAGAGGGTCTACTAAAGAAATTATTTGTTAATCAGGGATTTCTTTTGCATCCTACGGCTTGCATTGTTCCAGTAACTAATGCAGCAGCTATTTGGTTTGAGGCTCTAGAAGAGTCTCTTAAGGTTGAGACTCCATTAGATGACATTTTAGATAGAATTAAGTCTCTTAAGCTAGCTAATTATTTTATTACTGATGCCGCTTTTCAAATTGCTAAATTAGCGTAAAAAAAAAAGCAGGATTTGCTATTTTAGCGCGTAGAGCATTGTGGCTCAAATCTTGGTCTGCTGATGTGTCATCAAAACATAAGCTTTTAGCTATTCCCTTTAAAGGTAAGGCCCTTTTTGGGCCAGAATTGAAGGAAATCATTTCTAATATTACAGGAGGTAAAGGCCATGCCCTACCTCAGGATAAGTCAGTTAAAATGAGGGGTAAACAGAATCATTTTCGTTCCTTTCGGAACTTTAAAGGACGACCCCCCGCTTCCTCTTCTTCCACAAAGCAGGAAGGGAATTTTACCCAATCTAAGTCAGTCTGGAGACCCAAACAGAACTGGAATAAGGGTAAACAATCCAAAAAACCCACTGCTGGTCCTAAGACAGCACGAAGGGGTGGCCCCTGATCCGGGACCGGATCTAGTAGGGGGCAGACTCTCTTTCTTTGCTCAGGCTTGGGCAAGAGTTGTTCAGGATTCCTGGGCACTAGAAATAGTGACCCATGGTTATCAATTAGAATTCAAGGATTTTCTCTCAAGAGGGAGATTTCATCTTTCAAAATTATCTGCAAACCAGATAAAAAGAGAGGCGTTCTTACGCTGTGTAAAAGACCTTTTTACTATGGAGTAATCTGTCCGGTTCCATCATTCAAGATGGAGACAATTCGAACGATTTTGCCAATGATCCAGGAGGGTCAATATATGACTACCATGGATTTGAAGGATGCTTACCTTCATATTCCAATCCACAAGGATCGTCATCTGTTTGCTTTCTTGGACAAACATTATCAGTTCGTGACTCTTCCTTTCGGGTTGGCCACAGCACCCAGAATCTTCACAAAGGTTCTAGGGTCTCTTTTGGCGGTTCTCAGACTGCAAGGGATAGCGGTGGCGCCTTATCTGGACGATATCCTGATTCAGGCGTCATCATATCATCTGACAAAATCTCACACGGACACAGTGTTGTCTTTTCTGAGAACTCACGGCTGGAAGGTGAACATAGAGAAGAGTTCTCTTGTCCCACAGACAAGAGTTCCTTTCTTGGGAACTCTTATAGACTCGGTAGCCATGAAAGTATTTCTGATGGAGGTCAGAAAATCAAAGATTCTGAATACTTGCCGAGCACTTCTGTCGATTCATCGGCCATCAGTGGCTTAGTGTATGGAGGTAATTGGATTAATGGTAGCGGCAATGGACATTGTTCCATTTGCTCGCTTTCATCTCAGACCACTGCAACTGTGCATGCTCGGTCAGTGGAATGGGGATTATGCGGCTTTATCTCCTCAGATAAATCCGGATCAAGAGATCAGAAACTCTCTTCTTTGGTGGTTGTCGCCGGATCATCTGTCCCAGGGGACTTGTTTCCGCAGACCCTTGTGGGTGATAGTGACAACAGATGCTAGCCTTCTGGGCTGGGGTGCAGTTTGGAATTCCCTGAAGGCTCAGGGTGTTTGGGCTCAAGTGGAGTCTCTACTTCCAATCAATATTCTGGAACTGAGGGCAATATTCAATGCGCTTCAGGCGTGGCCTCATTTGGCTTCGGCCAAATTAATCAGATTCCAGTCGGACAACGTAACGACTGTGGCATATGTCAATCATCAGGGGGGAACAAGGAGTTCCTTAGCGATGATACAAGTATCCAAGATCATCAGTTGGGCAGAGGCCCACTCTTGTCACCTGTCAGCGATCTACATCCCAGGGGTAGAGAACTGGGAAGCAGATTTTCTAAGTCGACAGACTTTTCATCTGGGGGAGTGGGAAGTTCACCCGAAGGTATTTGCCTCATTGATTCTCAGATGGGGCAGACCGGAATTGGATTTGATGGCATCTCGTCAAAATGCCAAGCTTCCAAGAAACGGATCCCGGTCAAGGGATCCTCAGGCCGAACTGATAGATGCCTTGGCAGTGCCTTGGTTGTTCAGCCTAGCTTATGTGTTACTGCCGTTTCCTCTCCTCCCACGTGTGATTGCTCGAATCAAATAGGAGAGAGCTTCGGTGATCCTGATAGCGCCTGCGTGGCCACGCAGGATTTGGTATGCGGATCTAGTGGACATGTCCTCTCTGCCTCCATGGAGACTTCCATTGAGACAGGACCTTCTCATTCAAGGCCATTTCCAACATCTAAATCTAATTTCTCTGCAGCTTACTGCGTGGAGATTGAACGCTTGATTTTATCGAAGCGAGGATTCTCTGATTCAGTCATCAATACTTTGATACAGGCTAGAAAACCTGTCACTAGAAAAATCTATCACAAGATATGGCGTAAATATCTTTATTGGTGTAAATCCAAGGGTTACTCATGGAGTAAGGTTAGGATTCCTAGGAATCTGTCTTTTCTCCAAGAAGGATTGGAGAAAAGGTTTTCAGCGACTTCCTTAAAGGGACAAATTTCAACTTTGTCAATTCTGTTTCATAAACATTTGGTAAATGTACCGGATGTTCAGTCTTTTTGTCAGGCTCTATCTAGAATTAAGCCTGTATTTAGACCTATTACTCCTCCCTGGAGTTTGAATTTAGTTCTTCGAGTTCTTCAAGGGGTTCCGTTTGAACCTATGCATTCCTTAGATATTAAACTATTATCTTGGAACGTTCTGTTTCTGGTTGCTATTTCTTCTGCTCAAAGAGTTTCTGAGCTTTCAGCATTGCAGTATGAGTCTCCTTATCGCATTTTTCATTCTGATAAGGTGGTTTTTACGTACCAAACCTGGATTTCTTCCTAAGGTTGTTTCGAATAAGAATATTAATCAGGAAATTGTTGTTCCTTCCTTGTGTCCTAATCCTTCTACTAAAAAGGAGCATCTGTTACATAATCTGGACGTGGCCCGTGCCTTGAAGTTTTACTTACAGGCAACTAAGGATTTCTGTCAATCATCTTCATTATTTATTGTTTATTCTGGAAAGCGGTCAGAAAGCTACGGCTACCTCTCTTTCTTTTTGGCTGAGGAGTATCATCCGCCTGGCATATGAGACTGCTGGACAGCAGCCTCCTGAAAGAATTACGGCTCATTCTACTAGAGCTGTGGCTTCCACATGGGCTTTTAAAAACGATGCATCTGTTGAACAGATTTGTAAGGCTGCGACTTGGTCGTCCCTTCACACTTTTTCCAAATTTGATACTTTTGCTTCTTCTGAGGCTATCTTTGGGAGAAAGGTTCTTCAAGCAGTGGTGCCTTCTGTTTAGGTCTCTGTCTTGTCCCTCCCATTTCATCCGTGTCCTATTGCTTTGGTATTGGTTTCCCACAAGTAAGGATGAAATCAGTGGACTCGTCATATCTTTGTTAAAGAAAACTAAATTTATGCTTACCTGATAAATTACTTTCTTTTATGATATGACGAGTCCACGGCCCACCCTGTTATTTTAAGACAGATTTATTTTTTTGAAAACTTCAGTCACCTTTGCACCTTTTTAGCCTTTCCTTTTCTCTTCCTATAACCTTCGGCCGAATGACTGGAGGTGGAGGGAAGGGAGGAGCTATATATACAGCTCTGCTGTGGTGCTCTTTGCCACTTCCTGTTAGCAGGAGGTTAATATCCCACAAGTAAGGATGAAATCTGTGGACTCGTCATATCGTAAAAGAAAGTAATTTATCAGGTAAGCATAAATTTAGTTTTTAAAACTTCTCATAAGGTTAATGAAATTTCAAATGACCGACGACATACTGAATTATCCTCCTCTGATGAGGTTCTATCTGGTTCAGAAGATCCTACCTTAGATATTGACACTGACAAATCTACTTATCTCTTTAAGATGGTGTATATTTGTTCCTTGTTAAAAGAGGTGTTGATTACTTTGGATATTGAGGAAACTAGTCCTCTTGATACTAAAACTAGTTAACGGTTAAATTCTGTTTATAAACCACTAGTGGTTACTCCAGAGGTTTTTCCAGTTCCTGATGCTATTTCTGATTTGATTTCAAAGGAATGGAATAGGCCTGGTACTTCTTGTATTCCTTCTTCTAGGTTTAAAAAGTTGTATCCTTTGCCAGCAGTTAGATTGGAGCTTTGGGAAAAATCCCCAAAGTTGATGGGGCTATTTCTACTCTTGCCAAACGTACTACTATTCCTATGGAAGATAGTACTTCTTTTAATGACCCTTTAGATAGGAAACTTGAATCTTATCTAAGGAAAACTTATTTATTTTCTGGCTACATTCTTAGGCCTGCTATATCCATGGCTGATGTTGCAGCTGCATCAACTTTTTGGTTGGAAAGTTTAGCACAACAGGAAACAGATTCTGATTTGTCTAGCATTGTTCGCTTGCTTCAACATGCTAATCATTTTATCTGTGATGCTATTTTTGATATCATCAATATTGATGTTAAATCTATGTCTTTAGCTATTTTAGCTAGAAGAGCTTTGTGGCTCAAATATTGGAATGCTGACATGGTATCTAAGTCTAGATTACTATATATTTCTTTCCAAGGTAACAACTTATTTGGTTCTGAGTTGAATTCAATTCTTTTTAGTCTGGAGGCTTGGTTCATGACAGTCACTAACTGTCCTCCTGACACAGGCTGACTGACAGTGAACTTTTTGCTAGAACGCCTGCAGCCCTGCATATAATCTATGTTATTATTTAATCACAACTGATATGTTATACTAAAGTGATAAGACAACGGTGAAGTTCACCGTTGTCCTATCATTTTAGTATAACATATCAGTTGTAACTAAATAATAACATCTTATGCAGGGCAGCAGGCGTTATAGCAAAAAGTTCGGCATTTGCTATTGCTAGTATTCCCAGTGTAACTGACGTACTCTCAGCGGTGGCCGGCTCTCACAAATAGGAAAAAAAGAAATAATTTTACTTACCAAATAACCGGGCGTCAAATCACTTTACCATTGGTCTCACACTGGCAAACATCCTCGGTCCTCCGGCTCCAGCTCAGCTCAGCTCTGAACAGCAACACCAACATCATGCTCTGACAGCACAAGCACATACAGTTTCTCCCACTCCCTCTAGCTGTCTCCCTGCCCTCCCGGGTCCAGATGACCTCAGGCTCGGTGTGCTACTTTCTCCCCACAGTCACGGCGCCGACATTTTCCTCCCGCTTCCTGTGTCAGCGGTAAACACTGCTCTTTCTCTGCGCCTCACATTCCCACCCACCGCAGTCACTCCCAGAGTCAGACATGCTCCTGCCTGATTGGCTGAGGGGCGGGCAGGGCTCCCGAGGCTTCTAGAGATCAGCCTCCGGTGGGAGCAGTATGGGCCGCAAAATAGATGAGCATTAAGCTTACCGCCACTGGGTGGCAGTCTCTAGCAGCCCATACAAACAAATACATTCATATTGCGCAACGGAAGGGTAGCTGAATGGCTAACAGCCTCTACTTCCTTGCGCAATATGAATGTGTGTACTGTACTATGGGTTTGGTTTAATTACTTGAGATCACTATTTGGGCAGTTGGGCACGGCGGCAGCTGACGGGGGTGGGGGGTGGGGGGTAGGGGGGATCACCTTTGATGACCAAAAAAATATTAAAAAAAAAAATGAAATTTGTATTTTTTTTTATTTTTTATAATTGTTATTAAAGAGTGTAATTACACACATTGGCAAGGGGATGCGCTGCCTCACCTGCCTCCTATGAATGCACGTCATGTGTTCAATTATGAGAAAAACTTATTTTTTTGGATGTGGATTTAATTTTTCTTCAGCGGAAAATGACTGTTTTTATTTTGATCCCTCCCTCTCTAGTGACTTTTCTGTGGAGTTCCACATATTGGGTATTACTATCCCATATGTCACTAGCTCATGGACTCTTGCCAATTATATGAAAGAAAACATAATTTATGTAAATAATGTAAGAACTTACCTGATAAATTAATTTCTTTCATAGTGGCACTACTTGGCTATTCGTTAAACTGAATTGTGGGTGCGGTGAGGGGTATATTTATAGGCATTTTGAGGTTTGGTAAACTTTGCCCCTCCTGGTAGGATTGGATATCCCATACGTCACTAGCTCATGGACTCCTGCCAATATGAAAGAAATTCATTTATCAGATAAGTTCTTACATAAATTTTGTTTTTTATTTTTATATATTTTTTTACAAATAATATACCACCGTAGAAATGTATTGTGACTATTTGACTGTGATTTGTAATATTTGTTCACAATCAATTTTTATCTTTTTGTATAATTTATATATATATTATTAAAATTGTTTTATGTCCACTGTTTTTCGATGTCTAATATTAGATTATCTTATTATAGTGCTGTCTAACGGTTTATTAATTGTTATTAAAATTTTTGCAGCAACCAGGTTTTTAAAAAAAATAACCAAAATCTTGTTTTAATCTTTTACTTTTACCTGCAAAAGCAGTTTTCAGCTTGTGCCCCTACCCCCGATGTTTTTTTTATTTAAATGAGAGGTGAGCTGTTCTCCTAAAAGGACCAATATTCCCAACCTTTCATTCAGCAGTACACACGCAGAAAGGCATTAGCATCTTTCATCTTGTCACTGACTCTCTGAGATTGCGTTGAGGAAAAACATTTTGAAGCAGGTGGTTACCTTCTGTTATGTAGAACCACTGAATGCTCATTTACATAAAAAACAAAATCATGGGGCAGCCAGATGCACACAAGGAAGAGGGTTTTTGCTGTTAATAATAAACAACAACAACAAAAAAAGATTTTGATTATTTTTTACGGGTTATTGTGCATTATTGTTATGCTGTGAATTTGTATTAAAGTTAGCTGTCCCTTTAAAGATAAGAAGATGCCTAATTTCATATAAGCCAATGCCTTCTTAGTATGTGATCAATGGGAATTTCACACCAGATATACATTCAAATATTTTCTTGTTAAAAAAAAAAAAAATGCAAAATCTGTTTAAGCTGAAACACAGAAAATAAATACTGCATGGTTAGGTTTTCATTTCTCCTGGGGATATAGGGGCATCTCTCACGGCAGTATTGATGGAATGGGCCAAACCTTTACAAGCCAGAGAAGAAAAAGTAGTTTTATGCAGCACAGTGACAGAGTTTATTTTTAAATACAATATTTTACATTTACATGTTTTATTCTGTATTTATAGTATCTTAATGTTTTATTTGATTTATTTTTTCATGTTGTGAAAAAAAGATCAGTGAGTGTAAAAATTTTTTCTTTTGTTTTATTACAGCGTGCCTGTCGTGCTGCAGAACACGTTTTACAGATGACATTGAAGTATCCCTGGGTATTGTTAGGTGGTGGCTGTAGTGAAACTCATTTGGCTGCATTTGTAAGATATAAGGTAAATTTCTATCTGTAAATGGTGGTTGTTTCTCATCTTTAAATCAAATTTAAGCCTGATTACATAGACATTAACTAAACAAAATTATATCATGCCTATAAAAACAATTACACATGAAAAATATATATACATGTGATAAAAGTAAAATCTGTTTAAACCACTAGAATTTAGCATGAAAACTTTTTAATACTGCAGTATACGTGCCCATGGGTTAAAAGGAAGAAATCCATTAATTGTATTTGTGGATATGAACAGATCAAGTATAAAAATCAGTTTATTTCTGTCATACTCAAGTAGGATCATATCAGTACTCCCCTAATGAAGGACATGTAAGCATGTGTGAAACGCGTCATACCAGCAGTATGTTGCTTTATTAAAATTGTTTCATTGACTGCTGTATAAACTTTTCCAACTATTTCACTTATTCCAGGATTAGAGTTTCCTTTCATCTGCTTACTTGATTATTTATTAGTACTGCTGGGCAGATGTCTTCTGACCTCTGAAGTATGTAGATATCTCTGCTAGAACTCTGATGGGAGGAGGTCCGTATCTGCTAAGCATGTGTATTCAGACTATTCGTTAGCAAACTAAGGAGACTTTGGCAGATTTCTTCTTGTGCAACACACAAATATCTGGATTTGAACAGATCTTAGTTTGCTGCACTTTCACAAGAAGAAATCTGGCTCCGAAAATAGCCAAATGCTGCTGGAGGTGGCTATATTCAGCATTTGTTTGTTAACGAATAGTCCAAATGCAGATGCATAGTTTTTGCTTATTGGGACTAAAGTAGAGTGATCTGAAATCTGATATTTGGCATAAATGAAGAAAGAAGGCTTGCACCATCTCAGCATAGCACATTCATTACTACAAGGTTCCCCTTAACTGGTATCAGTGCTCTCATCCCCATACCCTTGAATGGATTATCCATGCAGGGTTCCTCAGTGTATTTATAGACTGTTGATGACTCTTCTCTTCAGGTAATTCTACATCACAATCCTACAGGAGCAGGTAGGATTGTGTTGGGAATTCAGGAATACGCTTTAGGAACCAAGTTGAATGTTCCTTGTGGTAATTTTGGTTATTATTGGTCTGTATGGTTTATATATTTCCATGTTTTCTTACTAGGTCTTATCTAGCCCTTGGGTAGTTATTTACAGAACTTTGTTGCTGCCCCTTTTACATTTTTGGTGTATGCAGTTTAGATTGAGTTTTAAACGGTTTCTATGAACAGAAATTAGTTTTCTTTCATGTAATTGGCTAGAGTCCATGAGCTAGTGATGTATGAGATATACAATCCTACCAGGAGGGGCAAAGTTTCCCAAACCTCAAAATGCCTATAAATACACCCCCTCACCACACCCACAAGTCAGGTTTACAAACTTTGCCTCCTATGGAGGTGGTAAAGTAAGTTTGTACTTGATTTCTATGATTTCTTCTATGATAAGCGCTTCTAAGCATTTTGAAGCCCAATTCCTCTCAGAGTACAGTGTTTGTCAGAGGGATGTGAAGGGAGTATCGCCTATTGATCTTATGGTTTTTCTCACGGGAAATCTTTTCAAAGGTTCTCTGTTATCGGTCATAGGGATTTATCTCCTACCTCCCTTTTGAGATTGACGATATACTCTTATATACCATTACCTCTGCTGATACTTTTTCAGTACTGGTTTGGCTATCTGCTATATATGGATGGGCGTCTTTCGGTAAGTATGTTTTTCATTATTTAAGACACTCGCAGCTATGGTTTGGCGCTTTATGTATTTATATAAAGTTTTAAATATATGTATTTTACTTATATTTGCCATGAGTCAGGTCTATGTATATTTCCTTTTGCAGACTGTCAGTTTCAGTTTGGGAAGCATGTTTAGGAAGTTATTTGTCTTACCTGGGGTATAGTCCTTTTTTTTTTTTCAAATTGACTGTTTTTGCGGGCAAAATTAGGCTCGCAAGGGCTCAAAATGCTGTTATTTATTGCGTCATTCTTGGCGCGAGAATTTTTTGGCGCGAAGGTACGTCTTTGATGACGCAAGTTCGTCATTTCCGGCGTCTTAGTTGATGCCAGGTTTTCCTTGCACGAGGTTGCGTCTGTTATGATGCGAGTTGCGTCATTTCCAGATGTTGTTGGCGGCAAAAAAAATTCACTTCCTTTTGCGTTGTGCGTCATACTTGGCGCCAAAAAATTTAGTTTATTTTTCACCCCACTTCCTATTTGCCTCTTACCTTCTATATACTCAGAGGGCCATGCTCTTTGCATTTTTTCCCATTCCTGAAACTGCCATATAAGGAAATTGTAAATTTTGCTTTAATGTTGTTTTTTCTTTTACATTTTGTAAGATGTCTCAATCTGATCCTGTCTCAGAAGAAACTGTTGGAACCCTGCTGCCTGATCGCAGTTCTACAAAGCTAATTGTATCTGTTGTAAGTTAGCTGAGATTATATCTCCAGCTGTAATATGTAACAGTTGCCATGATAAGCTTTTGCACGCAGAAATTGTTTCCATCAGTACTAGTACAGTTTCTGTTGTTCCTTCAACATCTAATGTACATGATATCTCTGTTGATATGAAAAATTATATTGCTGATGCAATACAGAAGGCTTTGTCTGCTATTCCGCCTTCAAATAAACGTAAAATGTCTTTTAAAACTTCTTATAAATTTGATAAAATTTCTAATAACCAACAACATACTGAAATATCCTCCTCTGATGAGAATCTCTCTGATTCAGAAGATCCTACCTCAGACGTTGACACTTACAAATCTACTTATCTTTTCAAGATTGAGTATATTGGTTCCTTATTGAAAGAAGTGTTGGTTACTTTGGATATTGAGGAGTCTAGTCCTCTTGATATCATGACTAGTAAACGTTTAAATTCTGTTTATAAACCTCCTGTGGTTACTCCTGAGGTTTTTCCAGTTCCTGATGCTATTTCTGATGTGATTGCTAAGGAATGGATTAAGCCTGGTACTTCTTTCATTCCTTCTTCTAGGTTTAAAAAGTTGTACCCTTTGCCAGTGGCTAGATTAGCATTTTGGGAAAAAGAAAACCCAAAGTTGATGGGGCTATTTCTACTCTTGCCCAACGTACTACTATTCCTATGGAAGACAGTACTGCTTTTAAAGATCCTTTAGTTAGGAAACTTGAATCTTATGTAAGGAAAGCTTATTTATTTTCTGTCTATATTCTCAAGCCTGCCATTGCTGTGGCTGATGTTGCCTTCTGCATCAACCTTTTGGTTGGATAGCTTAGCGCAACAGGAAACAGATCCTGATTTGTCTAGCATTGTTCGTTTGCTTCAACATGCTAATCATTTTCTCTGTGATGCTATTTTTGTTATCATCAAAATTTATGTTAAATATATGTCTTTAGCTATTTTAGCTAGAAGAGCTTTATGGCTCAAATCTTGGAATGCTGACATGGTATCTAAGTCTAGATTACTATCTCTTTCTTTCCAAGGTAACAGTTTATTTGGTTCTCAGTTGGATTCAATTATTTCAACTATCACTGGAGGGTAAGGAGTTTTTTTGCCTCAGGATAAAAGATCTAAGGGTAAATCTAAAGCTTGTAATAGTTTTCGTTCTTTTCGAAAGAACAAGGAACAGAAAACCAATCCTTCCCCTAAAGACTATGGTTCCAATTGGAAACCTTCTTCAAGTTAGAATAAATCCAAGCCTTTTAAGAGACGAAAGCCAGCCCCCAAGTCTGCATGAAGGTGCGGCTCTCGATCCAGTTCAGCTGGCGGGGGGCAGATTGAAATTATTCCAAGACATTTGGGCATATTCTGTTCAAAATCAGTGGATTCAGAGTATTGTCTCTCAAGGGTATCGAATAGGATTCAGAGTAAGACCTCCTATGAGAAAATTCTTTCTCTCTCACAATCCAGCAAATCCGGTGAAGGCTTAGGCTTTTCTGAAGTGTGTTTCAGATCTAGAGCTTTCAGGGGTAATAATACCAGTTCCATTTCAGGAACAGGGTCTGTTTTTTTTTTTTTTTTTAATCTATTCATTGTCCCAAAGAAAGAAAAGTAATTCAGGCCAGTTCTGGATCTGAAGTTGTTGAATTGTTTTGTAAGAGTCCCAACTTTCAAGATGGTGACTATAAGGACTATTTTGCCTTTTGTTCAGCAAGGTCATTATATGTCCACGATAGACTTACAGGATGCATATCTTCACATTCTGATTCATCCAGTCCACTATCGGGTTCTGAGATTCTCTTTTCTAGACAAGCATTACCAATTTGCTGCTCTTCCATTTGACCTAGCAACAGCTCCAAGGATCTTTTCGAAGTTTCTCGGTGCCTTTCTATCTGTAATCAGAGGACAGGGTATTGCGGTGTTTCCTTATTTGGACGATATTTTGGTTCTAGCTCAGTCTTCACATTTAGCCGAATCTCACACCAATCAACTAGTGTTGTTTCTTCAAAGACATGGTTGGAGGATCAATTTACCAAAGAGTTTCTTGATTCCTCAGACAAGGGTCAGCTTTTTAGGTTTCCAGATAGATTCAGTGTCCATGACTCTGTCCTTAACAGACAAGAGACTAATGAAATTGGTTTCAGCTTGTCGAAACCTTCAGTCTCAATCATTCCCTTCAGTGGCTATATGCATGGAAGTTTTAGGTCTCATGACTCCAGCATCGTACGCGATCCCCTTTGCTCGTTTTCACATGAGACCTCTACAGCTTTGTATGCTTAATCAATGGTGCAGGGATTATACTCGGATATCACAATTGATATAAATCCCAACATTTAACTCTCACTGACTTGGTGGTTAGACCATCATCGTTTAATTCAGGTGGCCTCTTTTGTTCGTCCTACCTGGACTGCGATCACAACAGATGCAAGTCTTTCAGGTTGGGGAGCTCTCTGGGGATCTCTGACAGCACAAGGGGTTTGGAAACCTCAAGAGGCAAGGTTACCAATCAATATTTTAGAACTCTGTGCTATTTTTAGGGCTCTTCAGATTTGGCCTCTGTTAAATAGAGAACCATTCATTTGTTTTCAGACAGACAATATCACAACTGTGGCATATGTCAATCATTAGGGTGAGACTCGCAGTCCCCTAGCTATGAAAGAAGTATCTCGGATACTTTCTTGGGCAGAATCCAGCTCTTGTCTAATTTCTGCGGTGCATATCCCAGGTGTAGACAATTGGGAAGCGGATTATCTCAGCCGGCAGACTTAACATCCGGGGAGTGGTATTTTGTCAGATTGTACAGATGTGGGGTCTTTCAGAAATAGATCTGATGGCTTCTTATCTAAACAAGAAACTTCCTAGGTACCTGTCCAGGTCCAGGGATATTCAGGCGGAGATGGTGTATGCTTTAGCAGTTCCTTGGTTTTACCAACCTGCCTATATCTTTCCGCCTCTAGTTCTTCTTCCAAAAAGGATCTCCAAGATCATTATGGAACAATCGTATGTGTTTCTGATAGCACCAGCATGGATTTACAGGTTTTGGTTTGCGGATCTTGTTCGGATGTCCAGTTGCCAGCCTTGGCCACTTCCTCTAAGACCAGACCTTCTGTCTCAAGACCTATTTTTCCATCAGGATCTCAAATGGCTAAATTTGAAGGTATGGAAATTGAACGCTTAGTGCTTAGTCATATAGGTTTCTCTGACTTAGTGAGTAATACTATGCTACAGGCTCGTAAGTCTGTTTCAAGAAAGATTTATTATCGAGTTTGGAAGACCTATATTTCACCAACATTGGTGTGTCCGGTCTACGGCGTCATCCATTACTTGTGGGAAATATTCTCCCCCACAGGGAAAGGCAAGGAGAGCACACAGCAAGAGCTGTCCATATAGCTCCCCCTCTGGCTCCGCCCCCCAGTCATTCTCCTTGCCGCTCTGAACAAGTAGCATCTCCACGGGGATGGTGAGGAGTTTGTGGTGTTAGTTGTAGTTTTTTATTCTTCTTTCAAGAGTTTGTTATTTTAAAATAGTGCTGTACTATTTACTCTACAACAGAAAAGTGATGAAGATTTCGGTTTAAGAGGGCTATGATTTTAGCACAAGTAACTAAAATCCATTTCTGTTACCACTCAGGACTGTTGAAACCAGAGAACTTCAGTTGGGGGTAACAGTTTGCAGACTCATCTGCTTCAGGTATGACTAGTCTCCTTCTAACAACACAGGCTAATGCTAGATGACAGTCATTTTTCCCCTCAGGGAAAACGGTAAGCCATTTTTCTTTCACCTCAGCAAAAAAGATAACAGGCTTCCCCCTTTTGATTTTTATGCTGGTAGACACTGTTAGGGGCCAAATCAATTTTTTTTTATTACAATATGATGGCAATTGAAATGTTTTATAAGCTCATATACACTTGGGGACGTTTTTTATTGATCTGGCTTGCTTTAGACACCTAAATCTAGTCAGGAAGGCCCCTTCACTCTAGTGTACTGAGGGAGGAGGCCTCATTTTAGCACTTCAGCTGCGCAGTTGATTTCAAGGCAGTGCATGCAGTTCCATGTGAGAGGGTCCTGTGGCTCAGAAAGTGACTCCAGAAGGCTTATTTCTGTGGATGGTTGACCCCTAAGGAAGGTAAAAGCTGCAGCAATGCTGTAGCTAGGGATTGTGGTGTATAAAAACGGTTAAATCCAACAATTAGCTCCGGTTTGCTTGTTTTAAGAGCTAGAGTCTCCATATTTGCTGTGCAATACTTTCTAAGCATTAAGACACTGGGGTCCAAATTTCTGAAAAATCGGATATTGCCTTCATAGTTTTTTGAACATTCAGAAATAAAGTGTGTCATTTTATTATTTAAAGAGACAGTAACGTTTTTGTTTAAAATCGTTTTTATTGCATTGTTTGCCTGCCTAAATCTGTTTAACATGTCTGTGCCATCAGATAACCTATGTTCTGTGTGTGTAGAGACAAATGTGGTTCCCCCTTTGAGTGTTTGTGATAATTGTGCCATAGCGTCCAAACAAAATGAGGACAGCTCTGTTACATTTCATAATGTTGCCCAAGATGATTTATCTAATGAAGGTAGTGGGGATAGTTCTACATCCTCTCCTTCTGTGTCTACACCAGCTTTGCCCGCGCAGGCGACACCTAGCGCGCCAGTGCTTATTTCTATGCAACAATTAACAGCAGTAGTGGATAATTCTATAGCAAATCTTTTATCCAAACTGCCAGCATTTCAGAGAAAGTGTGATTGTTCAGCTTTAAATACAGATAAAAGGGATGAACAATCAGACGCTGACGATGCTTTATCTATTTTACCCTCACATCAATCGGAATTGGCTGTGAGGGAAGGGCTGTCTGAGGGTGAAATTTCAGACTCAGGAAAAATTTCTCAACAGGCAGAACCTGATATAGTAGCATTTAAGTTTAAGCTAGAACATCTCCGCGCGTTGCTAAAGGAGGTATTAGCTACTCTGGATGACTGTGATTCTATGGTAGTACCAGAGAAGTTGTGCAAATTGGACAAATTTTTAGAGGTCCCAGTGCACGACAACGCTTTTCCAATACCCAAAAGGGTAGCGAACATAGTAGAAAAGGAATGGGAGAAGCCAGGTGTAAGCTTTGCCCCACCTCCTATATTTAAGAAAATGTTTCTCATAATAGACCCTAGAAGGGACGCATGGCAGACGGTCCCGAAGGTTGAGGGAGCTGTTTCAACGCTAGCGAAGCGCACCACTATTCCTATAGAGGACAGCTGCGCTTTCAAAGATCCTGTGGATAAAAAAATGGAAGGATTGCTTAAAAAGATTTTTGTTCAGCAAGGGTTCATCCTTCAACCAGCTACGTGTGTTATTACTGTCACTTCAGCGGCGTCCTTTTGGTTCGAGGAACTAGAAAGGTCGCTCCAGAAAGAGACTTCCTATGAAGAAGTCATGGACAGAATTCACGCATTAAAATTAGCTAATTCCTTTATATTGGATGCCGCCTTTCAAATAACGAAATTGGCGGCGAAAAACTCAGGTTTTGCTATAGTAGCGCGGAGGGCGCTTTGACTAAAATCCTGGTCGGCAGATGTGTCGTCCAAGACTAAGTTACTTAATATTCCTTTCAAGGGTAAGACCCTTTTTGGGCCGGAATTGAAGGAAATTATTTCAGACATCACTGGGGGTAAGGGCCATGCCCTCCCACAGGATAGGCCTTTTAAGGCTAAGAACAAGTCTAATTTTCGTTCCTTTCGCAATTTCAGGAACGGACCGGCTAATAACTCCACTGCTGCTAGACAAGAAGGTACCGCGGTAAACAGACCAAGAAACCTTCTGCTGCTACCAAGACAGCATGAAGGGGTAGCCCCCGATCCGGGACCGGATCTGGTAGGGGGCAGACTATCTCTCTTCGCTCAGGCTTGGGCAAGAGATGTTCCGGATCCCTGGGCACTAGAGATAGTCTCCAAGGGATACCTGCTAGAGTTCAAGGGACTTCCTCCAAGAGGAAGGTTCCACCTGTCTCGCTTATCTTCAGACCAGATAAAGAAACAGGCATTCTTACATTGTGTAAGAGACCTATCAAAGATGGGAGTGATAAACCCAGTCCCCTCTGGGGAACAAGGTCTAGGTTTCTACTCAAACCTGTTTGTGGTTCCCAAAAAAGAGGGAACTTTCAGGCCAATTCTGGATTTAAAGATATTAAACAAGTTCCTCAGAGTTCCATCCTTCAAAATGGAAACAATTCGGACAATCTTGCCGACAATCCAACAGGGTCAATATTTGACTACCGTGGATCTAAAGTATGCGTATCTGCATATTCCAATCCACAAAACTCATCATCAGTTCCTGAGGTTCGCCTTTCTGGACAAACATTATCAGTTCGTGGCTCTTCCATTCGGTTTAGCCACCGCTCCCAGAATTTTCACAAAGGTGCTAGGGTCCCTTCTAGCGGTCCTAAGGCCGAGGGGCATCGCTGTAGCACCTTATCTAGACGACATCCTAATCCAAGCTTCGTCTCTTTCCAAAGCAAGGGCCCACACAGACATTGTGTTGGCTTTTCTCAGATCTCACGGGTGGAAGGTGAACATAGAAAAGAGTTCACTGTCACCGTCCACAAGGGTTCCTTTTCTGGGAACAATAATAGATTCTGTGGAAATGAAGATCTTCCTGACGGAAGTCAGAAAGCTAAAGCTTCTAAACGCTTGTCGAGTTCTTCATTCTATTCCTCAACCCTCCATAGCTCAGTGCATGGAAGTAATAGGACTAATGGTCGCAGCAATGGACGTGGTTCCTTTTGCTCGAATTCATGTAAGACCATTACAGCTGTGCATGCTCAATCAGTGGAATGGGGACTATACAGACTTGTCTCCCCAAATTCAAGTAGACCAGGTAACCAGGGACTCACTTCTCTGGTGGTTGACCCAGGATCACCTGTCTCAGGGAATGAGTTTCCGCAGACCGGAGTGGGTCATCGTCATGACCGACGCCAGCCTCTTGGGGTGGGGCGCGGTCTGGGACTCCCTGAAAGCTCAGGGCCTATGGTCTCGAGAAGAGTCACTTCTCCCGATAAACATTTTGGAACTAAGAGCAATTTTCAATGCGCTCCTGGCTTGGCCTCAGCTAGCGGAAGCCAGGTTCATAAGATTTCAGTCGGACAACATAACGACTGTTGCATACATCAATCATCAGGGGGGAACAAAGAGTTCCGTAGCGATGAAGGAAGTAACCAAGATTATCCAATGGGCAGAGAATCACTCCTGCCATCTATCTGCTATTCACATCCCAGGAGTAGACAACTGGGAGGCGGACTATTTGAGTCGTCAGACTTTCCATCCGGGGGAGTGGGAACTCCACCCAGAGGTCTTTGCTCAGTTAACCCAATTATGGGGCATTCCAGAAATGGATCTAATGGCGTCCCGTCAGAACTTCAAGATTCCTTGCTACGGGTCCAGATCCAGGGATCCCAAGGCGACTCTAGTGGATGCATTAGTGGCGCCTTGGTCGTTCAACCTAGCGTATGTGTTTCCACCGTTTCCTCTCCTTCCCAGGCTCATAGCCAGGATCAAACAGGAGAAGGCCTCAGTGATTCTGATAGCTCCTGCGTGGCCACGCAGGACTTGGTATGCAGACCTGGTGAATATGTCATCGGCTCCACCATGGAAGCTACCTTTGAGACAGGATCTTCTAGTACAAGGTCCATTCGAACATCCAAATCTAGTTTCTCTGCAGCTGACTGCTTGGAAATTGAACGCTTGATTTTATCCAAGCGAGGGTTTTCGAATTCTGTGATAGATACTCTGGTCCAAGCCAGAAAACCTGTGACTAGAAAGATTTACCATAAAATATGGAAAAAATATATCTGTTGGTGTGAATCCAAGGGATTCTCCTGGAGTAAGATTAAAATTCCAAAGATTCTCTCCTTTCTCCAAGAAGGTTTGGATAAAGGGTTGTCAGCTAGTTCTCTAAAAGGACAGATTTCTGCTTTATCTGTCTTGTTACACAAACGACTGGCAGCTGTGCCAGATGTACAAGCTTTTGTTCAGGCTTTGGTTAGAATCAAGCCTGTTTACAGACCCATGACTCCTCCTTGGAGTCTAAATTTAGTTCTTTCAGTTCTTCAAGGGGTTCCGTTTGAACCTTTACATTCCATAGATATTAAGTTATTATCTTGGAAAGTTCTGTTTTTGGTTGCTATTTCTTCTGCTAGAAGAGTTTCTGAATTATCTGCTTTGCAATGTAATCCACCCTATCTGGTTTTCCATTCAGATAAGGTTGTTTTGCGTACTAAGCCTGGTTTTCTTCCAAAAGTTTTTTCCAACAAGAATATTAACCAGGAAATAGTTGTTCCTTCTCTGTGTCCGAATCCAGTTTCAAAGAAGGAACGTTTATTACACAATTTAGATGTTGTTCGTGCTTTAAAGTTCTATTTAGAAGCAACAAAAGATTTTAGACAAACCTCATCTTTGTTTGTCGTTTACTCTGGTAAGAGGAGAGGTCAAAAAGCTACTGCTACCTCTCTCTCTTTCTGGCTGAAAAGCATTATCCGATTGGCTTATGAGACTGCCGGACGGCAGCCTCCTGACCGAATCACAGCTCACTCTACTAGGGCTGTGGCTTCCACGTGGTCCTACAAGAACGAGGCTTCTGTTGATCAGATATGTAAGGCAGCGACTTGGTCTTCTCTGCACACTTTTGCCAAATTCTACAAATTTGATACTTATGCTTCTTCGGAGGCTATTTTTGGGAGAAAGGTTTTGCAAGCCATGGTGCCTTCCATTTAGGTAACCTGATTTGCTCCCTCCCTTCATCCGTGTCCTAAAGCTTTGGTATTGGTTCCCACAAGTAATGAATGACGCCGTGGACCGGACACACCAATGTTGGAGAAAACAGAATTTATGCTTACCTGATAAATTACTTTCTCCAACGGTGTGTCCGGTCCACGGCCCGCCCTGGTTTTCCTAATCAGGTTGAACATTTTTTTCTTTATACACTACAGTCACCACAGCACCCTATAGTTTCTCCTTTTTCTCCTAACCGTCGGTCGAATGACTGGGGGGCGGAGCCAGAGGGGGAGCTATATGGACAGCTCTTGCTGTGTGCTCTCCTTGCCTTTCCCTGTGGGGGAGAATATTTCCCACAAGTAATGGATGACGCCGTGGACCGGACACACTGTTGGAGAAAGTAATTTATCAGGTAAGCATAAATTCTGTTTTCATGGTATTATTCTCATAAATTCTCCTGGCATTCTTTTAGAATTCCTAGAATTTAACAGTTTCTTCAGGATGGTTTGGATAAAGGTTTGTCTGCAAGTACTTTGAAGGTACAAATCTCTACTCTTTCTGTTTTATTTTATAGAAAGATTGTTAAGCTTCCAGATATTCACTGTTTTGTTCAGGTTTTGGTTCGTATCAAGCCTATTATTAAATCAATCTCACCTCCGTGAAGTCTTAATTTGGTTTTAAAGACTTTGCAGGCTCCTCCTTTTGAGCCTATGCATGCTTTGGATATTAAACTACTTTCTTGGAAAGTGTTGTTTCTTTTGGCTATCTCTTCAGCTAGAAGAATTTCCGAATTGTTTGCTCTCTCTTGTGAGTCTCCTTTTCTGATTTTCCATCAGGATAAGGCTGTTTTGCGGACTTCGTTTAAATTTCTTCCTAAGGTTGTGAATTCTGACAACATTAGTAGGGAAATTGTTTTTCCTTCCTTGTGTCCTAATCCCAAGAATGCGCTTGAAAAATCTTTGCATTCTTTGGATGTTGTAAGAGCTTTGAAATATTATGTTGAAGCTACTAAAGATTTCAGGAAGACTTCTAGTCTATTTGTTCTCTTCTCTGGTTCTAGAAAAGGGCAGAAAGCTTCTGCCATTTCTTTGGCATCTTAGTTCAAGCTTTTGATTCATAAAACGTATTTGGAGGTGGGACAGTCCCCATCTCAGAGGATCACAGCTCATTCTACTAGATCAGTCTCCACTTCTTGGGCTTGTAAGAATGAAGCTTCAGTTGATCAGATTTGCAAAGCAGCAACTTGTTCTTCTTTGCATACATTTACTAAATTTTACCATTTTGATGTATTTGCTTCTTCTGAAGCAGTCTTTTGTAGAAAAGTTCTTCAGGCAGCTGTTTCAGTTTGATTCTTCTGCTAAAGTTTTTTTCTTTCTATTTTTGAGAAAAACTTATTTTTTTGTGGATTTAATTTTTTCAGCGGAAAATGGCTGTTTTTATTTTATCCCTCCCTTTCTAGTGACTCTTCTGTGGACTTCCACATCTTGGGTATTTCTATCCCATACGTCACTAGCTCATGGACTCTTGCCAATTACATAAAAGAAAACATAATTTATGTAAGAACTTACCTGATAAATTCATTTCTTTCATATTGGCAAGAGTCCATGAGACCCACCCTGTTTCTGGTGGTTATGATTTGTTGTATAAAAGCACAATTATATTTCCAGTTCCTTTTTTTGTATGCTTTTTTACTCCTTATATTATCACCCCACTACTTGGCTATTCGTTTAACTGAATTGTGGGTGTGGTGAGGGGTGTGTTTATAGGCATTTTGAGGTTTGGGAAACTTTGCCCCTCCCGGTAGGATTGTATATCCCATACGTCACTAGCTCATGGACTCTTGCCAATATGAAATAAAGGAATTTATCAGGTAAATTCTTACATAAATTATGTTTTTGCAATGTTTTATAGCAGTTTTAATCTGTGCTATAAAGCTGTTATTGTGTTTGCATTATAGCCCACAGGACCTTAAATGAGGGGCAGAGCTTTACATAATTAGAGTCATGGAATCAGACACCATTTTAAGGTTTTCAAGCAGCATCTATAATATTAGTTACAGTGGTGTGTTGACAGATGACTGCAGGGAAGCTCCAGGATCCATGTTGCTCCTGTCTGCTGTATATCTTATAAATATTCTGTTCATTGATTGCACTTTCTGCTATCTTTCTTTTTTGGGAGGGCATTAATTTATGTCCTGTATGTGCCTCAATAGGCAGATGATCCTGGTACCCTACTGGATATTAAGGTTAAGTAATCTTCTGGTGGGATGAGATGCTGTGTAAGAGTTATGTTACTTGTCCCTCCAGTTCTCATGAAAGGGGCTCAGGTTGGGGTTGCCACCTTTTGCCCAGAAAATTCCTGGACAATTTTTAAGTGGGCCTGGAGAGGGTGTGTTTTGGGGCGTGGCTTCTAGCGGCCTCAAATTCATTATGAAATCAATATATATATTATATATATATTAATATATATATATATTAATATATATATATTAATATATATATATTAATATATATATATATATTAATATATATATATTAATATATATTTTAATATATATATATTTATATATATATATATATATATATATATATATATATATATATATATATATATATATTGGGGAGAGGTTGCCAGTCTCATTCGCAGCTTATGCTGCCTCCTCGGCCTTTGCTTGCTGCTATCCCCGTGCACCGCTCCGGGAGCCCCTCCCTATCTGGTTTGGAAGCCCGTGTGTAATGTCAGACCTGTTGTGGTTTGTGTACACTAAAGTGGGAGAAGCCCTGGTCATTATACAATACAATAAATCATAAAGGCCACACATCCCCAGACTTTCCTAAAGCACTTCCCCCAATAGAGACCACGCCTTACCTGGGCTTGATTCCGGCCGCACTCCGCTCATAGGCCCAGGCGGCTGGAGATGTAGGAGCCATTGCTAAGCCTGGAGCTGTTCCCCATGTTGGTTTATTTCCCAGGATGCATTGAGTATGGCACCTCCTCCATCTCCCCCTTATGGTAACACGCCTAGGACAGAGTGTTAGATGGCCGCAGCCATCAGTGACAACATCTGGAGTAACGTCACCTTCTCCCAGCACTCAGTGGGTGTGTTTGTGTGAGAAACCAATGGGCTGTGTACATTCATCTAAGTATAGACGCGCCCCCACTCCCACATCATCCTCTGTCTCTCCTGCAGACTCCACCTACCCATTTTATTTTAGTAACCCCGGGCTAAGAGCTCCTCTGGCCAGCTTATTTTTTGTAAAGTCTGTGCTCACTGCTGCTTGCTGTGCCAGGTGAGCGCTTAGCCCGGAGCATTTGAGGCTAGTTCCTGGACACAGGACAAAGAGCTTCAGACCGGGACTGTTCCGGTGAAACCGGGGTGGGTGGCAACCCTAGCTCAGGTTCCTGCAGAGATGTCTTTTGAGACTGTATAAATGGAGGGCTGCCTATACTTCCTCGGATTTAGAATCTTTATTACTATACTTTCTCTGAGGGCTCTTTTTCCTCTAGGAGTTAGAAGCATAATGCCCTTGTGTCTATTTATCTAACAGGTCACGTGTGAAAACCACATTTTTATTTCAGTTAAAGTAATTTCCAGTGTGAAGCAGGTAAATCCATTAATCCTATATCTTGATGGAGAGAGTAGTTTACATTAAATCCTTTGTTGCTTGGTTTGATATGAATATTTTTGGTGTGTTCAGATATTTATGCTTCTGTCATGGTTGATTCCATGTATCCCTTTGTTGAATTAACACTACAGTTCTGGGTAGCTGTGCCTATGTTTCTTTTCTATGGCATGGAGAGTCCACGATTTCATTCCAATTACTAGTGCGATATTAAACTCCTGGCCAGCAGGAGGAGGCAAAGAGCACCCCAGCAGAGCTGTTAAGTGTCACTTCCCTTACCCATAATCCCCAGTCATTCTTTTTGCCTATATCTAAGGGTGTCTGAATATATTTAATCCTTTAATGGGTACTTTTCCCTGCAAGCAAGGATTGTGGTTTATGCTGTGTCCATGTCAATCTCTTTAGTTAGAGTGATGGTGGCTTTTAGCTGTTAGAAGACAACGAGGTGATCTTTGCCTACCTTCTAACATTAATGCTACCCCGTTATAGAAAACCAGGATTGGTCACTCTGGATTTTCTTTTTCTACAGATATAGTAATACTGTCACACCAAGAAGTGCCCCTGCCCCACAACAGAACAGGAAAGTGCCTTTTTACCTTCCAGATGGGAGGACAGCACTTAAAGAAGTTAAGATCAAGGATACCTGGTGGGGATTAGTGCCTATCCCTTTCAATAGACACATGTCAGGGATATTATGGACAGTGGAGGCTAACTTTAAAGGGCCAGTAAACCAAGCAAATAATGTTAAATAATTCTGCACATAGTGCATAATTATATAACATTAGCTTAGCGCCAGGTTTCTAAAGCAAATTATTGGATAGATATTTAGCAAAGAAAACAGAACGCCGCTCCTGGCTCTACTGAGCGAATCTGTTTTCTTCTCCTAAGTGCATCTGGGCACGCTGTCTAATCACACGGGGCCCGATTGCGCTATTAAACTCAATGTAGCTCGCTCCCGCTACCAGACCAGAGCGGGAGTGAGCTACATTGATTTTAATAGCGTGATTGGGTGCGCTGTGACTAGACCGCGATGCACTTAGCAGAAAAAAACAGACTCGCTCAGTAGAGCCAGGAGCGGTGTTCTGTTTTCTTTGCTAAATATCTATCTTAACAATTTGCTTTAGAAACCTGGCGCTAAGCTAATGTTATATAATTCTGCGCTATGTGCAGAATTATATAACATTATTTGCTAGGTTTTCTGGCCCTTTAAGTTGGAGAAGGGCACTTCAAAGAGCATTCAGGGATTTAAGGAGTTAATTCCTTATATAAGGATGAGGCTGGACTGGCATAGGGAATAACCGTTCCCTTTATATTATAGGAGTGACCGTCTCCTATTTCATTAGTTGGGTCAGTGTATCAGTGGGTGTTTCACGTTTGTGTCTGTTTAAACTTAGACCGGACTGATCGGTCATATTTTTGCACTTAAGGAGTCACGGAGGAGTTGCGTATTTTCGTGCCGTTTTCTGTTAAAGGCCCACTTTCTTTTTGGCGCTCTTGTGACTCATTTCCCCATTCCCTGTTTTTAAGAAAATGTTTCCCATGGCAGACTCCGTGCGTGACTTATGGCGCACTGTCCCTAAGGTAGAGGGAGCTATCTCGACTCTTGCCAACAGAACCACTATACCTAATGAGGATAGTGCTTTGTTTCAAGATCCCATGGATAAGAAGCTAGAGGTTTTCTTTAAAAAGGATGTACATTCATCAGGGACTGCAATGGCAACTTGTGGCCAGTATTGCGACGGTTGAGGGTGCAACATCTTACTGGTGTGATACCTTTTCCGACTCGATTTCTGAAGAAATCCAGGATAGGTTAAAGGCGCTAAAGCTGGCTAAGACCTTTATCTGTGATACCAGTATGCAGATGGTTAGACTGGAAGCCAAGATCTCCAGCCTTGAAGTTCTAGCTTGCAGAGCTCTCTGGTTAAAGTCTTGGTCTGCAGAGTAACTTTCAAATCCAAGCTTCTTTCTTTACCTTTTATGGGTAAGACTTTATTTGGTCCTGGTCTGGCGACAATTATTTCAGAAATTTCCGGTGGAAAGGGTTCTTTTCTACCTCAGGACAAGAAGAGTCGACCTAAGGGCCAACAGAATTCTAATTTCAAGGGACAAAAAGTATTCTTCCAATTCCAAGCCCAAACAATCTAGTAAACCTTTTATCTGTAGCTAAATCAGCATGAAGGGGTTGCCCCCGATCCAGTCGTGGATTAGGTAGGGGACAGGATGTTTCTTTTTCGGGAGGTTTGTATCCATGATGACCCAGATCACGGCCGGGGCAGTGGGATCCTGGCACCTATGATTAGCATGAAGGTATCTTATAGCTAAACCCAGACTTTAGATGGTTTACAATATAATGTAACTAGTAATATAAACCTTGTCTGCTGTGTGTCTGCATCAGTTAAGAACACCTCCCTAAAAATCTACAGCTTACATTACAATAGGCTTACGCCATAAGTGAACTACTGATCATTAGCTGGATCTATACAACTACTGAATATAGATCTGCATCAGCCTAGCCTTGTCTCCCTCCAGACATATATGAATGTTTATGACCCCTTCAAATACAAATTATAGGGATGTTGACCCTTTTCCTATTATATAATTTTAAATATATTCATATATGCTAAACTCCCACGGTGTACTCATGCTAGTAGTAAGAAAGTTTCTTTTTCCCCTTCATGACAATTACACAGCAAAAAAAAACCCTAAAACTTGAGGTTCAGTCAGTGAGTCCCAAAAGTGGTCTCCTAGGGTTAATGTAACCTTCTGGGTTTTTTTTCCATACATAGGTTATAGGTCCAAGAGTGGCCTATTTGATCCGTTAAGAAGGTTCAAAAATGTTCAATGGCGTACTGCTGGATTGCTTTTCTCTTTTGGTTTTATTGCAGCAATGATAAATATTATTTGCTATATGTCTCATGGATAAAATACACTGTTCTCTTCATATGCTATTACAATATGTAACCTATTTCAGGTGCCTTGATACAAGCAATTTTGGATTGTATATGTAAAATGCTGTATTGTCGTATTTGTATGCCAAAACTTTACCTCAAATAAAAAAAATATTAAAAAAAAAAAAAAAAAGATGACCCAGATCCTTGGGCCATTGAAATAGTAGCCCAGGGTTACAAAATAGGCTTCAATTCTTGCCTTCCCTGGGGCAGATTCTTTCTATCCTGGGGAGTCCAGATTGTCAAGGATCCAGGTATAGAGAGAATCTTTGCGTAAGGATCTCTCTTCCCTGGGGGTGATTATTCCAGTTCCATTAGAGGAACAGGGTCAGGGATTTGACTCAATTTTCTTTGAAGTTCCCAAAGAGGAGGGAACTTTCTGTCCCATTTTAGACCTAAAATGTCTCAACAAGTTTCTCAGAGTTCCGTCCTTCAAAATGGAAACCATTTGTTCCATTCTCCTCACAGGGAACATTACCAATTCCTTCGATTTGCCTTTCTGGACAAACATTTTTAGTTTGTTATCCTTTCTTTTGGCCTTGCTATGGCTCCTCAAATCTTTTTAAAGGTTCTCATGGCCCTTTTGGTGGTGGTCAGATCTCAAGGATAGCGGTGGCGCCTTACCTGGATGATATCTTGGTTCAAGTGCCATCTTTTCTGCTAGCAAAATCTCATAGCGAGATGTTGTGTCTATTCTTCATTCACACAGGTGGAAATTGAATCTGGAAAAGGGTTCCCTAGTAACAGACACCAGGGTGTGTTTATTTGAAAAAATTATTGATTCTCTATCCATGAAGACTTTTCTGAAGGATGTGAGAATAGCCAATCTTCTTGCTTCTTGCCTTTCACTTCAGGCCTATGTCCATCCGTCAGTGACTCAGTGCATGAAATTAATTGGTTTCATGGTTGCTTCCATGGACATCATTCCCTTTGCTCGGTTCCATCTGGGACCCTTTCAACTATGCATGCTTAATCAATGTATGGGTACCACTCAGATCTTGCGCAGAAAATAGCTATGGATCCCCTAACAAGAGTCTCTCTTTCATGGTGGATTTTGCAGGACCATCTGTCTTAGGGTACATGCTTCCTGAGACTTTCCTGAGTGATTGTGTCCACAGACGCCAGCCTGTCCGGCTGTGGAGCTGTTTGGGGCTCTTTAAGAGCTCAAGGTTTTTTGGACTCGAGAAGGGTCTTCTCCTCCATAGACATTCTAGAGTTGAGAGCGATCTTCAATGCGTTTGTGGCTTGGCCTTCAACTAGCTTTAGTCTGATTTATCAGATTTCTATCGGACAACATCTCCTCGGTGGCATACATCAATCACCAGAGAGGAACCCTTAGTTCGTTGGCAATTAAGGAGGTGTTCTGCCTTCTCCAGTGGGCAGAGTCTCACGATTGTCTCCTGTCTACCATCCACATCCCAGAGGTGGATGCTGGGAAGCGGATTTTCTGAGCAGACAGACCTTTCATATGGGGAGTAGGCTCTCTTTCCGGAGGTATTCTTAATGATAATCCTCAGGTGGGGGGGTTCCACAATTGGATCTGATGGCATCGCATAGAAACGCCAGGCTTCCAAAGAACGGTTCAAGATCAAGAGATCCTCAAGCTGCTCTGATTTACGTTCAGGCAGTTCCTTGGAACTTAGGTCTGGCATACCTGTTTCCTCCGTTTTGCTCTATTTCCACAAGTCATTGCTTGTAAAAAACAGAAAAAATAGTCAGTGATTCTCATAGCTCCTGCCTGGCCTCACAGGATCTGGTTTGTGGATCTGTTGAGGATGTCATCTCTTCCCCCTGGAGGTTGCCTCTGAGAAAGGACATTCTACTTCAAGGTCCCTTTCTCCATCCAAGCCTAGATTCTCTTAAACTGACTGCTTGGAGATTAAATGCTTAATTTTGACTAGATGTGACTTCTCAGAGAAGGTCATTGATACTATGCTTGAGGCAGGTAATCCTGTTTTTTCCCATAAGATTTTCCATAAGGTATGTCGTAAATGCCTTTATTGCTGTGATTCGAAGGGTTTTTCTTGGAGTAGGAAAAGAGTTCCCTGAATTTTGTCCTTTTCAGAAGGACCTGGAGAAAGGTTTGTCAGTCAGCACTCTGAAGGGTCAGATTTCTGCACTGTCTATTCTTTTGCTCAAATATCTGGCAAATCTGCCTGATGTTCAGTCTTTTGTTCAGACCTTGGTCAGAATCAGGCCTGTGTTTAAACCTGTTGCTCCTCCTTGGAGCCTTAATCTTGTTCTAAAAGTTTTGCAGCAGGCTCCGTTTGAGCCAATGCTTTCGGTTGTTGTCTTGGAAAGTTTTGTTTCTTCCTGCTTTTTCTTCTGCTCGTGAAGTTTCCGAGCTCTCGGCTATGCAGTGTGATTCCCCTTACCTGGTTTTTCATGCGGTTAAGGCGGTACTTCGCACTAAGCTGGGATTTCTCCCTAAGGTGGTATTGGATCGCAATATCAATCAGGAAATTGTTGTTCCTTCTTTTTGTCCTAATCCTTATTCTCAGAAGGAACGTCTGTTGCATAACCTGGATGTTGGGTGTACTCTAAAATTTTTCCTTCAAGTTTCTAAAGATTTTTGTTTTTTCTCTGCCCTGTTTGTTGACTTCGCTGGTAAATGTATAGGGCAGAAGGCTTCTTATCTTCTCTTTCTCTCTGGTTGAGAAGTGTTATCCAGTAAGCTTATGAGACAGCTGGACAACAGCCTCCTGAGAGAATTACGGCTTATTCCACTAGGGCTGTCTCTTCTTCCTGGGCTTTCAAAAATGAAGCTTCTGTGGAACTAACTTGCAAGGCGGCAGCATGGTCCTCATTGCATACCTTTTCCAAATTCTACAAATGTGATTTTTTTGCCTCTGATGAGGCTTCCTTTGGGAGGACAGTTCTTAAAATGGTGGTGCCTTCTGTTTAGGTCCGCCTGTCTTGTTCTCCCTCCCTTTTCATTCTGTGTCCTCTAGCTTGGGTATTGGTTCCCACTAGTAATTGGAATGAAATTGTGGACTCTCCATGCCATAGGAAAGAAAACAAAATGTATGCTTACCTGATAAATTTCTTTCTTTCCGGTCATGAAGACCCGCCCTTATTTAAACCTTATTTTAAACCTTATTTACATTTGTACAAACCTCTGGCACCTCTGTACCCTTGTGTTATCTTCTTTTTCCATTTTCCTTTGGCCAAATGACTGGGGATTATGGGTAAGGGAAGTGACACTTAACAGCTCTGCTGGGGTGCTCTTTGCCTCTTCCTGCTGGCCAGGAGTTGAATATCCCACTTGTAATTGAAATTAAATCGTAGACTCTCCATGCCCGGAAAGAAAGAAATTTATCTGGTAAGTATAAATTTTGTTTTTGTGCTATTTCTGTTATAATAACTAAAGATCAGAATAAACACAAGATACGTATTTGATTAGAGGGAAAGGCATAGACACATGTGCAGTAACTGCTAAGACACAAATATGGTAGTGAGAAATCTATTTAAAAAAAAAAGAGTATACAATTGTAAAGAATCAGTACAAGCAAAATAACAAAATTAAAAATCAAGTTTTACCGAAATACAAGGCAATTAGTATAATTTATCCTAAAATTAATTTTAAAACATTGGTTGTCATACTTAGCTACATATAAGAAAATGTCTAAGGCTGAAATCACACCCACATTTACTTACATTTAAATCTTAATGTTAGGCAGTTTATACACAGTAATAAAATAATTATTTTTCTATATCAAGTGAAGTTAGTGATAATGCAACTTGGATATTCTACTCTAAGGGAAATAATTCAGTTGGTTAGAAAGAAGCTGGCTCCTTTTAAGATTTGTTCTTAATCCACTATCTTGATTTCTGCATTGATTACTCATAAAATTTGATCTGATCTTCATCTATATCACAATTATAGACTAACACAATCTGACTTAAAGGGACATGAAACCCAAATTTTTTCTTTCATGATTTAGAAAGAGCATACAATTATAAACAACTTTCTAATTTACTTCTATTATCTATTTTGCTTCATTCTCTTGTTATTCTTTGTTGGAAAGCATATCTAGATATGCTTAGTAGCTGCTGATTGGTAGCTGCACATAGATGCCTCCTGTGATTGGTTCACTGTGTGCATTACTATTTCTTCATTAAAGTATATCTAAAGAATGAAGCAAATTAGGTAATAGAAGTAAATTGGAATGTTGTTTGAAATTGTATTCTCTATCTGAATCATGAAAGAAAATGTTTGGGTATAGTGTCCCTTTAACTAATAAGACACAAACAGTTATACTTTTCATTTTTTTTATTGAACACATTAAGTAATCATTGACAGTGAAGACTGGAAAAAGTAGGTTATCCTTTGTGTTAATGACTTCTCCAAAAGCTGAAGTGACAGAAGTTTGACTTTTTCCCAAAAAATGCACAAAGCTATGTGTGGCGCAAGAAGGGCACTGCACACCAACACCAAAACCTCATCCCATCTATAAAGCATGGTGGAGAGAGCATCATGATTTGGGGCTGCTTTTCTGTCTCAGGGCCTGGATACTTTGTAGTCATTGGGGGAACAATGAATTCAAAAGTGTATCAATACATATTACAGGAGAATCTCATGTTAGCAGTCCATTACCTCAAGCTTAAGAGAAGTTGGGTGATACAACATGGACATTGGCTCAAAGTTCACAAGTAAATCAACTAAAGATAAAAGGGCCTATTTAATATGGTGCGAGCAGACATGATCCGATATTGCGGATCATGTCCGCTGCACATCGATAAATGCAGACAACATACACTGTCGGCATTTATCATTGCACCAGCAGTTCTGGTGAACTGCTGGTGCAATGCCGCCCCCTGCAGATTTGCAGCCAATCTGCCACTAGCAGGGGGTGTCAGTCAACCCGATCAGGTTGATGTCTGTCCGCCACCTCAGAGCAGGTAGACAGGTTATGGAGCAGCAGTCTTTAGACCGCTGCTTCATAACTTCTGTTTCGACACGGGGCAAATATGCCCCCTAGAATAGCTGAAAAAGATGATAATTTATGTTTTGGAATGGCAAAGTCAGAGTCCTGACCTTAACCGCTTGAGATGCTGTGGCATGACCTGAACAGGACTGTGCAATCAACACAACCCAGAAATATTAATGGTCCAAAATTCACGCTCAACCTTGTGCAAGTTTTTTAAGAAGCAAAGGTTGTTGCTGCTAAAGGATGATCTACCAGTTACTAAATTCAAGTCTTCACTTACTTTTTCTATCCTGCACTGTAAATGATTAGTTACTTAGATTTAGATCAGATGACGTTTTATGAGTAATCAATGTAAAAATACAGGTAATTCCAAAGGGGTCACAAACCTTTTCTTGCAGCTGTAGTTTAGCTTCTTCAGTGCAGTGAATCTGTTACTAAAGCAGCTGCATGGTCTTTCCTACGTATTTTCTTTCACTTCTGTTAGTTTTATGTGTTTGCTTCACTTTGTATGAAGGTCTTGCAGACTATGCTTCATTAGTACTAGTTATAAGTTGTTTCTCTCTCTAGCCTTCACATGACCCATCTTTGCTACTGACCCAGAGGGACCATATGGTTCTACAAGACTGAGAGAAATTGAACCATTTGGAGGCTTGGTACACACTTTTGTGATTATGCCGTTCAAACACCTTTCCTTTCTCCACAAAGGATCTAATGCTAGTTATGTATGTCTATTTCCAGAAAACAAAAATGATTGTAAACACCATGTTTTAGATGAGATGATGCAAAAAAAAAAAAAGGTGTTATTAAAGAAACTTTGATGATTCAGATAGAGCATTCAATTTAAAACAACTTTTCTATTTAATTCTGTTATCAAATTTGCTTTGTTTTCTTGATATCTTTTATTGAAGAGTAAAGCTAGGTAGGCTCACAAGAGCTCAGGAGTGTGCACATGTCTTTAGTACTTTATGGCAGCAGTGTTTTCGAACATTTTTTGTAGCTTTGTTATACAATGTTGCAAAACACATCTGAGCTCTTATGAACCTACCTAGTTTTACTCTTCAATAAAAGATTCCACGAGAACAAAGCAAATTTGATAACAGAAGTAAATTGGAAAGTAGTTTAAAATTGCATGTTCTATCTGAATCATGAAAGTTTAATTTTGGCTTTACTGTCCCTTTAAACAGTGACCACATTGTTATTGAAATATATTTGATGGCAAATACTTTATCTACATATTTGTACTTGTATCTCAGTAATACATTTTTCTTTTATTAGACTTCCAAAGTTCAAAGCAATTGCCTAGAAGAACTAAACTGCTCTGAAACAGATTACAAGATGGTGACTAATTGCTTTTGCCTCTCACTGGAGTCTGTTGCACGGAGTCTTGAACATGATGGGGGAAATATGCTTCTTGACCTAGAAGACGGACATTCTTGGTCTGTTTCCTCTGAAGCTTTTCTTGACTCTCAATGCTTTGAAACAGGACCTCACTGTGGCTGTGGAATGCTCAAAAGAAGAGACGATCTTCAATGGTGTGTTCTGGGAAGCCAATACCAGACATTTAACCCACAAACCAGAAACCAGGCCCATTCAGTAACTCAATCAGACCGTCTCATTTTTGACTGTTACCCTGCAAAATGTAATGCCCTGCAAGTCGCAGTAGACACAGCTGGGCTAATCTTGGATTTATCTTATGTTATTGAAGATAATAATTGACCTTAGAATTTTGTGTTGAAAGTGATATAAAATAATTGCATTACAGTTTGGTTTTTGAGAATGCTCACTCATTTTATCATCTGGGCAGTTGTTTTACCTTAAGTATTTGCAGTTCCTTAAAGGGACAGTGTACCGTAATGTTTTCCCCCTTTAATTTGTTCCCAGTGATCCATTTTACCTGCTGGGGTGTATTAAATTGTTTACAAATAACTTCTCTACCTTTATTTTGACATTTGAAATATATGCTTTTGCCTGTAGTATCCCTACCTATTCTGAAAGTTTATATAGAAAAGCTGTAAAAACATAGCCAGGAGAAAAAAAGTACACTCCCACTGGGGGTTAGGAGAGATATGTAATAAAATGTTATTTTTTCAGTTCTCTCAAATTATTGCACTTTGGTATACAGTCAGAGATATTATAAAGAAGCATGTGTATTTTAATGGGTTGTGGTTTCAAAGAACAAAAACAACTATTTCATATACAAAAATAAATCCAAAGAAACAATTGATAGTACATTTTATACTCTACTGCACATTAAGGGAAAACTATTTTACAGTACACTGCCCCTTTAAGCAATATAATCTGTGCTTTGCTAGACCATGTATCCCACCATTGCTAAAAAGAGGATTAATATCCCTAGGAGAAACCTTTCACATAAATTATTGTTTTATTTTTTCCAATGGATAAAACACCAAATTTTAGTTAAAACAGTGCAAATGCGACAAATAAAAGACTGTAAATACTCTGATCAGGGTTGTAGCATTGGCAATGATTTAGTTTAAAAATTCCAATAATTATTAGGTAGAAGGGAAAAAAAAGCTTATGTACACTTTTTTATATGGTCTTCATAATAGTTGTTTTCAGGATTTAAAGGGACATGAAACTCTAAAAATGTATTTCATGAATCAGGTAGAGGTCTGGTTTTCAAACCTCTCCTCAGGACTCCCTAAGAGGCCAGATTTTGATGATATCTGAACTTGAGCACTGGTGAAATGATCAGCTGATTAGTAAACCTTATTTCTCTTGTAAAGGTGTATCCAGTCCACGGGTTCATCCATTACTTGTGGGATATTCTCCTTCCCAACAGGAAGTTGCAAGAGGACACCCACAGCAGAGCTGTCTATATAGCTCCTCCCCTAACTGCCACCCCCAGTCATTCTCTTGCAACTCTCGACAAGAAAGGAAGTATCAAGAGATATGTGGAGACTTAGTGTAGTTTTTACCTTCAATCAAGAGTTTGTTATTTTTAAACGGTACCGGCGTTGTACTGTTTTACTCTCAGGCAGAAATTGGAAGAAGAATCTGCCTGGAGTTTGATGATCTTAGCGGTTTGTAACTAAGGTCCATTGCTGTTCTCACACATAACTGAAGAGTATGGAAAGAAAACTTCAGTTGGGGGGACGGTTTGCAGATCACCTGCTTTGAGGTATGTTCAGTATATTTTTTTCTAGAGAGATGATAAGGTCTAGAAAATGCTGACAGTGCCTGGTATATTTGAGGTAAGCCTGATAAAGTGATTTAACAACGACTGGGATCATGCTTACAAGATAAGGGTAATATTCATGTTAATTCTCATATTACTTAGTGTAAAAACGTTTGCATAACTTACAGAAAAAACATTTTTTCTCTGAGGTTTATAAATTTATATTTGGGGCCTAGTTTTCCACATGGCTTGTTAGATTACTCCTAGGAGTACTTTTTTAAGGCCCTCTGACATTGAGTGCATGGGGAGGGGCCTATTTTCGAACACTTTATGCGCAGTTGATATTTAGACTGAGACATCCAGCTTCCCTAAAGGAGTCCTCTGGCATCTAGGACCACTATAGAGGGTTTTTTTCCTGCAAAAATCGTGTTTAAGGGCAGGTAGGAGCCACAGCAGAACTGTGGCAGTGTGTTTGACTGTTTTTTAACGGTTTTACCGTTTTTCTAATCCGGTTTGGGGACTAAGGGGTTAATCATCCATTTGCAAGTGGGTGCAATGCTGCTTTAGTCTCTTATACACACTGTAAAAATTTTGTAGACTTTACTACTTTTTAACACTATTTTGCAGTTTATGTGGTAGTTTTTTTCTCTTAAAGGCACAGTACCGTTTTTGTTTAATTGCTTTTTCACATTTATTAAAGTGTTTTCCAAGCTTGCTGGTCTCATTACTAGTCTGTTAAACATGTCTAACATAGAGGAAACTCCTTGTTCATTATGTTTAGAAGCCATTGTGGAACCCCCTCTTAGAATGTGTACCAAATGCACTGACCTTTCTATAAGTTATAAAGACCATATTATGTCTTTTAAAGATTTATCACCAGAGGTTTCTCAGACTGACAAAAGGGAGGTTAAACCACCTAGCTCTCCCAATGTGTCAGAACCTATATCTCCCGCGCAAGTGACGCCAAGTACATCTGGCGCGTCCAATGCGTTTACCTTACAAGACATGGCGGCAGTTATGAATCATACCCTCACAGAGGTATTGTCCAAACTGCCAGGGTTACAAGGAAAGCGAGACAGCTCTGGGGCTAGAACAAATACAGAGCTTTCTGACGCTTTAGTAGCTATGTCTGATATACCCTCACAATGTACAGAAGCCGAAGCAGGAGAGCTTCTATCTGTGGGTGACATTTCTGATTCAGGGAAGGCGTTACTTCAGTCTGACTCTGAAATGACAGCATTTAAATTTAAGCTTGAACACCTCTGCTTGTTGCTCAGGGAGGTTTTAGCGCCTCTGGATGACTGTGACACCATTGTAGTCCCAGAGAAATTGTGTAAAATGGACAAATACTTTGCAGTGCCTGTTTACACTGATGTTTTTCCAATCCCTAAGAGGTTTTCAGAAATTATTACGAAGGAATGGGATAGACCAGGTGTACCGTTCTCTTCCCCTCCTGCTTTTAAAAAGATGTTTCCCATAGATGCCGCTACACGGGACTCGTGGCAGACGGTCCCTAAGGTGGAGGGAGCAGTCTCTATCCTAGCTAAGCGTACAACTATCCCCGTCGAGGACTGTTGTGCTTTCCTAGATCCAATGGATAAAAAATTAGAGGGTTTCCTTAAGAAAATCTTTATACAACAAGGTTTTATTCTCCAGCCTCTTGTATGCATTGCCCCAGTCACTGCTGCAGCCGCTTTCTGGTTCGAGTCTCTTGAGGAGGCTCTACAGGTGGAGACCCCGTTGGATGATATCCTAGACAGGCTTAAAGCTCTTAAGTTAGCCAATTCATTTATTTCTGACGCCGTTTTTCATTTAACAAAGCTAACGGCTAAGAATTCAGGTTTTGCCATTCAGGCGCGTAGGGCGCTATGGCTTAAGTCCTGGTCAGCTGACGTTACTTCAAAGTCTAAGCTTCTCAATATCCCCTTCAAAGGGCAGACCCTATTCGGGCCTGGACTGAAGGAGATCATTTCTGATATTACTGGAGGAAAAGGCCACGCCCTTCCCCAGGATAGGTCCAACAAATTAAGGACCAAGCAGACTAATTTTCGTTCCTTTCGAAACTTCAAGAGTGGCGCAGATTCAACTTCCTCTACTGCAAAACAAGAGGGAACTTTTGCCCAGTCCAAGCCAGTCTGGAGACCTAACCAGGCTTGGAACAAGGGAAAGCAGGCCAAAAAACCTGCTGCTGCCTCTAAGACAGCATGAAGGAGTAGCCCCCGATCTGGGACCGGATCTAGTTGGGGGCAGACTTTCTCTCTTCACCCAGGCTTGGGCAAGAGACGTCCAGGATCCCTGGGCTCTAGAGATTGTTTCCCAGGGATATCTTCTGGATTTCAAAGCCTCATCTCCAAAGGGGAGATTACATCTCTCACAATTATCTGCAAACCAGATAAATAGAGAGGCATTCTTACTTTGCGTTCAAGACCTTCTGGTTATGGGAGTGATCCACCGAGTTCCAAGGGAAGAACAGGGGCAGGGATTCTATTCAAATCTGTTTATAGTTCCCAAAAAAGAAGGAACTTTCAGACCAATCTTGGATCTCAAGATCCTAAACAAATTTCTCAGGGTCCCATCCTTCAAGATGGAGACTATTCGAACCATCCTACCTATGATCCAGGAGGGTCAATATATGACTACCGTGGACTTAAAGGATGCTTATCTCCACATTCCGATACACAGAGATCATCGGTTTCTCAGGTTTGCCTTCCTAGACAGGCATTACCAGTTTGTGGCTCTTCCCTTCGGGTTAGCCACGGCACCAAGAATCTTTACGAAGGTTTTAGGGTCCCTACTGGCGGTTCTAAGGCCACGAGGCATAGCGGTGGCTCCTTACCTAGACGACATTCTGATACAGGCGTCGACTTTTCAAATCGCCAAGTCCCATACGGACATTGTTCTGGCATTCCTGAGGTCTCACGGGTGGAAGGTGAACGAAGAAAAGAGTTCTCTCTCCCCTCTTACAAGAGTTTCCTTCCTCGGAACTCTGATAGATTCAGTAGAAATTAAGATTTTTCTGACAGAGGTCAGGTTGTCAAAGCTTCTAACTTCCTGCCGTGCTCTTTATTCCACTTCTCAGCCATCAGTGGCTCAGTGTATGGAAGTAATCGGCTTAATGGTAGCGGCAATGGACATAGTTCCGTTTGCCCCGCCTACATCTCAGACCACTGCAACTTTGCATGCTCAATCAGTGGAATGGGGATTACACACAGTTGTCCCCTCTGCTAAATCTGGATTAAGAGACCAGGGATTCTCTTCTCTGGTGGCTATCTTGGGTCCATCTGTCCAGGGGAATGAGTTTCCGCAGGCCAGAATGGACTATAGTGACGACAGATGCCAGCCTTCTGGGCTGGGGCGCAGTCTGGAACTCCCTGAAGGCTTAGGGTTCGTGGACTCAGGAGGAAACCCTCCTTCCGATAAACATTATGGAACTAAGAGCGATATTCAATGCTCTTCAGGCTTGGCCTCAGCTAGCTGCGGTCAGGTTCATCAGATTTCAGTCGGACAACATCACGACTGTAGCCTATATCAACCATCAGGGGGGAACAAGGAGCCCCCTTGCAATGTTGGAGGTTTCAAAGATAATTCTATGGGCAGAGGTTCACTCTTGCCATCTCTCAGCTATCCATATCCCAGGACTAGAGAACTGGGAGGCGGATTTCCTAAGTCGGCAGACTTTTCATCTGGGGGAGTGGGAGCTCCATCCGGAGGTATTTGCCCAGTTGATTCAACTATGGGGCAAACCAGAACTGGATCTCATGGCATCTCGTCAGAACGCCAAGCTTCCTCGTTACGGGTCCAGGTCCAGGGATCCCAAGGCAGCGCTGATAGATGCTCTAGCAGAGCCCTGGTCCTTCAGCCTGGCTTATGTGTTTCCACCGTTTCCTCTGCTCCCTCGTCTGATTGCCAAGATCAAGCAGGAGAGAGCTTTGGTGATTTTGATAGCTCCTGCGTGGCTACGCAGGACTTGGTATGCAGATCTGGTGGACATGTCATCCTTTCCACCATGGACTCTGCCGCTAAGGCAGGACCTTCTACTTCAATGTCCTTTCAAACATCCAAATCTAATTTCTCTGCGTCTGGCTGCTTGGAGATTGAACGTTTGATTCTATCAAAGCGTGTTTTTTCCAAATCGGTCATTGATACCTTAATTCAGGCTCGAAAGCCTGTCACCAGGAAAATCTATCATAAGATATGGTGTAAATATCTTCATTGGTGTGAATCCAAGGGTTACTCACAGAGTAAAGTCAGGATTCCTAGAATCTTATCCTTTCTCCAATAAGGATTGGAGAAGGGATTGTCAGCTAGTTCCTTAAAGGGACAGATTTCTGCTCTGTCTATTCTTTTGCACAAACGTCTGGCTGAGTTTTCAGACGTTCAGGCTTTAGTTAGAATCAAGCCTGTGTTTAAACCTGTTGCTCCGCCATGGAGTTTAAATTTAGTTCTTAAAGTTCTTCAAGGGGTTCCGTTTGAACCTTTGCATTCCACAAAGATATTAAACTTTTATCTTGGAAAGTTCTGTTTTTAGTAGCTATCGGAGTTATCTGCTTTACAGTGTGATTCCCCTTATCTGATTTTCCATGCAGATAAGGTAGTTTTGCGTACCAAACCTGGGTTTCTTCCTAAGGTAGTATCTAATAAGAATATCAATCAGGAGATTGTTGTTCCTTCATTATGTCCTAATCCTTCCTCAAAGAAGGAACGTCTTTTACACAATCTTGATGTGGTTCGTGCTTTAAAGTTTTATTTACAAGCTACGAAGGATTTTCGTCAAACATCTGCTTTGTTTGTTGTCTACTCTGGACAGAGGAGAGGCCAAAAGGCTTCGGCAACTTCTCTTTCTTTTTGGCTAAGAAGCATAATCCGCTTAGCTTATGAGACTGCTGGCCAGCAGCCTCCTGAAAGAATTACAGCTCATTCCACTAGAGCGGTGGCTTCCACATGGGCTTTTAAAAATGAGGCCTCTGTTGAACAGATTTGTAAGGCGGCGACTTGGTCTTCGCTTCATACTTTTTCTAAATTCTACAAATTCGATACTTTTGCTTCTTCGGAGGCTATTTTTGGGAGAAAGGTCTTACAGGCAGTGGTGCCTTTCGTTTAAGTTCCTGCCTTGTCCCTCCCTTCATCCGTGTCCTAAAGCTTTGGTATTGGTATCCCACAAGTAATGGATGAACCCGTGGACTGGATACACCTTTACAAGAGAAAACAAAATTTATGCTTACCTGATAAATTTATTTCTCTTGTGGTGTATCCAGTCCACGGCCCGCCCTGTCATTTTAAGGCAGGTGTTTTTTATTTTTAAACTACAGTCACCACTGCACCCTATAGTTTCTTCTTTTTTCTTGCTTTTCTTCGGTCGAATGACTGGGGGTGGCAGTTAGGGGAGGAGCTATATAGACAGCTCTGCTGTGGGTGTCCTCTTGCAACTTCCTGTTGGGAAGGAGAATATCCCACAAGTAATGGATGAACCCGTGGACTGGATACACCACAAGAGAAATAAATTTATCAGGTAAGCATAAATTTTGTTTTTACCTGTACTCATCCAAGGTAATCCTGAAAACCTGGCCTGTTGGGGAGGCTTGAAGACAGGTTTGAAAACCAGTGAGATAGAGCATACATTTTTAATTAACTTTCCAATTTACTATTAATATAAATTTTGCTTAATTTTCTTATCCATTGTTGAAGTAACATTGAACTACTCTGACCTAGCTAAACACATCAGTAAGCCAATGACAAGAGTCATATGTGCAGCCACCAATCAGCAGCTAGCTCCCACCTCTTGACCCTACCTAGGTATGCTTTTCAACAAAGGATACAGAGAGAACTAAGCAAAATAGATAATAGAACTAAACTGGAAAATTGTTTAAAAGTGTATGCTTTGTTTGAATCTTGAAGGAATTTCAAGATGGGTTTCATGTCAACCAATAAATTTGATTATGTTTTAGTATGATTGGATTTATATTTATTGAAAATATTTAACTTATTTATTGTTAAATTTGAGTGAACATATTTCTTTGAAACAATATATATTTGGTGCGTGTGCTTTTAAATATATATATATATATATATATATATATATATATATGTATATATTCTTAATCATGAATTCACTATTGAAATCACTTTTGAACACTGGGAAAATTAAGTCACATTAAAATGTATCAATTTATTAAAGTCAATATTGTTAAGGTCTCACTCAGACATGCAGAAAAGGGAAAATCTATGCATTTGTGTTCACTCGGACATACAAAAAATTAAACACAAAGCACAGGATTTTTCAACAAGCTGTATGTAGTAATTTTGATTTAGCTATGAACCTATGTAGTGCTGTGTACCTTAGAAAGTGGCATTTACCAATGATTTATATAAGCTGCAGTGTGGTGTGCTTATGCGTGTATTGTTTCCTAATGCTCAGTACACTTTTGAAGGTCTCCCCTAGACAATTCTCTTTAGCCTGTTGTCTATACGTGCACTTTGAGAGCTCTGGAAATCTATTCAAGATTATAAAAGGGGGATTATTAGCCCCTTTTACCTTTCCCAGAGCTGAGATACTTTTTGTGCGAATGAAAAACATGAAACATGGTCTTGTGTCTTCGCAGATAGCTCACTAAGAAGGCAATTAAGACTACAGTTACTTTCTCTAGTTTTCCTGAACATTGACATGAAGGTTTGTATGTGCGTGTGGTAGGGTCTCTCGTGGATCCATGATAATATGGATGAACCCACATAAGGTTGCAACTATTCTATAATGATGTCTTGCTTCTAACTGGAGAGATGTGTAGACATTTCTTGGCTTCACACATTGTTAAATTATTTTCATTCACATCTTCATCACTGCTTCAACTCCTCAACACATGGTTTTCCTTCTGAAGGCTAAAAACTTCAGTTTCACCTCTTGTCCTGTTTCATCCTATTCTCATTTTCCCCTTTATTCTGGAAGAGATAACACAATAGAGATAACCACTATAAAAATTAATTTTTTATTGCGTACATTTCGTAAAATATTATTTCTCCAACATTGGTGTGTCCGGTCCACGGCGTCATCCTTACTTGTGGGATATTCTCTTCCCCAACAGGAAATGGCAGAGAGTCCCAGCAAAGCTGGTCACATGATCCCTCCTAGGCTCCGCCCACCCCAGTCATTCTCTTTGCCGTTGTACAGGCAACATCTCCACGGAGATGGTTAAGAGTTTTTTGGTGTTTAAATGTAGTTTTTATTCTTCTATCAAGTGTTTGTTATTTTAAAATAGTGCTGGTATGTACTATTTACTCTGAAACAGAAAAGGATGAAGATTTCTGTTTGTAAGAGGAAGATGATTTTAGCAGACAGTAACTAAAATCGATTGCTGTTTCCACATAGGACTGTTGAGATGAAGTAACTTCAGTTGGGGGAAACAGTTAGCAGACTCTTCTGCTTAAGGTATGACTAGCCATATTTCTAACAAGACTGTGTAATGCTGGAAGGCTGTCATTTCCCCTCATGGGGACCGGTAAGCCATTTTCTTAGTCAAAAACAAACAGAATGAAGGGCTTATTATGGGCTAAAAAACTGGTAGACATTTTTATGGGCTAAATCGATTGCTTTATTTGTGCATATTATTCAAATTTAGGCTAACAATTGACATTTATAATCTTGGGGAACGTTTATAAAACGGCAGGCACTGTATTGGACACCTTTTTCAGTCAGGGGGCCTTTCTAGTCATAGACTGAGCCTCATTTTCGCGCCATTAATGCGCAGTTGTTTTTTGAGAGCAGGGCATGCAGATGCATGTGTGAGGATCTAAGAATCTCTGAAAAAGCTTTTAGAAGGCGTCATTTGGTATCGTATTCCCCTCAGGGCTTGGTTGGGTCTTAGCAAAGACTGTATCTGGGACTGTATAGGGGTTAAATTGAAAAACGGCTCCGGTTCCGTTATTTTAAGGGTTAAAGCTCTGAAGTTTGGTGTGCAATACTTTTAAGGCTTTAAGACACTGTGGTGAAAATTTGGTGATTTTTGAACAATTCCTTCATACTTTTTCACATATTCAGTAATAAAGTGTTTTCTGTTTGAAATTTAAAGTGACAGTAACGGTTTTATTTTAAAACGTTTTTTGTGCATTGTTGACAAGTTTAAGCCTGTTTAACATGTCTGTACCTTCAGATAAGCTATGTTCTATATGTATGAAAGCAAATGTGTCTCCCCATTTAAATTTATGTGATAATTGTGCCATAGCGTCCAAACAAAGTAAGGACAGTACTGCCACAAATAATGATATTGCTCAAGATGATTCCTCAAATGAGGGGAGTAAACATGATACTACATCATCTCCTACTGTGTCTACACCAGTTTTGCGAATGCAGGAGGCCCCTAGTACATCTAGTGCGCCAATACTTATTACCATGCAACAATTAACGGCTGTAATGGATAACTCCATAGCAAATCTTTTATCCAAAATGCCTACTTATCAGAGAAAGCGCGATTGCTCTGTTTTAAACACTGAAGAGCAAGAGGACGCTGATGATAATTGTTCTGTCATACCCTCACACCAATCTGAAGGGGCCATGAGGGAGGTTTTGTCTGAGGGAGAAATTTCAGATTCAGGAAAAATTTCTCATCAAGCTGAACCTGATGTTGTGACATTTAAATTTAAATTAGAACATCTCCGCGCACTGCTTAAGGAGGTGTTATCTACTCTGGATGATTGTGACAATTTGGTCATTCCAGAGAAATTATGCAAGATGGACAGGTTCCTAGAGGTTCCGGTGCCCCCTGACGCTTTTCCTATACCCAAGCGGGTGGCGGACATAGTAAATAAAGAGTGGGAAAAGCCCGGCATACCTTTTGTTCCTCCCCCTATATTTAAGAAATTATTTCCTATGGTCGACCCCAGAAAGGACTTATGGCAGACAGTCCCCAAGGTCGAGGGGGCAGTTTCTACTCTAAACAAACGCACTACTATTCCTATCGAAGATAGTTGTGCTTTCAAAGATCCTATGGATAAAAAATTGGAAGGTTTGCTTAAAAAGATTTTTGTACAGCAAGGCTACCTTCTACAACCAATTTCATGCATTGTTCCTGTCACTACGGCAGCGTGGTTCTGGTTCGAGGAACTTGAAAAGTCGCTCAGTAGAGAAACTCCATATGAGGAGGTTATGGACAGAGTTCACGCACTTAAATTGGCTAACTCTTTTATTTTAGATGCCGCTTTGCAATTAGCAAAATTAGCGGCGAAAAATTCAGGGTTTGCTATTGTGGCGCACAGAGCGCTTTGGCTAAAGTCTTGGTCAGCGGATGTGTCATCCAAGACAAAATTACTTAACATTCCTTTCAAAGGTAAAACTTTATTTGGACCTGATTTGAAAGAGATTATTTCAGACATCACTGGGGGAAAGGGCCACGCCCTTCCACAGGATAGGTCTTTTAAGGCTAAAAATAAGCCTAATTTTCGTCCCTTTCGCAGAAATGGACCAGCCTCTAATTCTGCATCCTCTAAGCAAGAGGGTAATGCCTCACAACCCAAACCAGCCTGGAAACCAATGCAAGGCTGGAACAAGGGTAAGCAGGCCAAGAAGCCTGCCACTGCTAACAAGACAGCATGAAGGAGTAGCCCCCGATCCGGGACCGGATCTGGTGGGGGGCAGACTCTCTCTCTTTGCTCAGGCTTGGGCAAGAGATGTTCAGGATCCTTGGGCGCTAGAAATAGTTTCTCAAGGTTATCTCCTGGAATTCAAGGAACTACCCCCAAGGGGAAGGTTCCACAAGTCTCACTTATCCTCAAACCAAATAAAGAGACAGGCATTCTTACATTGTGTAGAAGACCTGTTAAAGATGGGAGTGATACACCCAGTTCCAATAAAGGAACAAGGAATGGGATTTTATTCCAATCTGTTCGTAGTTCCCAAAAAAGAGGGAATGTTCAGACCAATTTTGGATTTGAAGATCCTAAACAAATTTCTCAGGGTACCATCGTTCAAAATGGAAACTATTCGAACGATTCTACCCACCATCCAGGAAAGTCAATTTATGACTACCGTGGATCTAAAGGATGCGTACCTACATATCCCTATCCACAAGGAACATCATCAGTTCCTAAGGTTCGCTTTTCTGGACAAACATTACCAGTTTGTGGCTCTTCCATTCGGATTAGCCACTGCTCCAAGGATTTTCACAAAGGTGCTAGGGTCCCTTCTAGCGGTTCTAAGACCAAGGGGCATTGCAGTAGTACCTTACTTGGACGACATTCTAATACAAGCGTCGTCCCTGTCAAAGGCAAAGGCTCATACGGACATCGTTTTAGCCTTTCTCACATCTCACGGATGGAAGGTGAACAAAGAAAAGAGTTCTCTGTCCCCGTCAACAAGAGTTCCCTTCTTGGGAACAATAATAGATTCCTTAGAAATGAGGATTTTTCTGACAGAGGTCAGAAAATCAAAACTTCTAAGCTCTTGTCAAGTGCTTCATTCTGTTCCTCGTCCTTCCATAGCGCAGTGCATGGAAGTAATAGGATTGATGGTTGCAACAATGGACATATTTCCTTTTGCACAAATTCATCTAAGACCATTACAACTGTGCATGCTCAAACAGTGGAATGGGGATTATACAGACTTGTCTCCAATGATTCATGTAGATCAAAAGACCAGAGATTCACTCCGTTGGTGGCTGACCCTGGACCATCTGTCCCAGGGAATGAGCTTCCGCAGACCAGAGTGGGTCATTGTCACGACCGACGCCAGTCTAGTGGGCTGGGGTGCGGTCTGGGAATCCCTGAAAGCTCAGGGTCTATGGTCTCGGGAAGAGTCTCTTCTCCTGATAAACATTCTGGAACTGAGAGCGATATTCAATGCTCTTGCCTCAACTAGCAAAGGTCAGATTCATAAGGTTCCAATCAGACAACATGACGACTGTTGCGTATATCAATCATCAAGGGGGAACAAAGAGTTCCCTGGCGATGAAAGAAGTGACCAAAATAATTCAATGGGCGGAGGATCACTCCTGCCACTTGTCTGCGATCCACATCCCAGGAGTGGAAAATTGGGAAGCGGATTTTCTGAGTCGTCAGACATTTCATCCGGGGGAGTGGGAACTCCATCCGGAAATCTTTGCCCAAATAACTCAATTATGGGGCATTCCAGACATGGATCTGATGGCGTCTCGTCAGAACTTCAAGGTTCCTTGCTACGGGTCCAGATCCAGGGATCCCAAGGCGACTCTAGTAGATGCACTAGTAGCTCCTTGGACTTTCAACCTAGCTTACGTATTCCCACCGTTTCCTCTCATTCCCAGGCTGGTAGCCAGGATCAATCAGGAGAGGGCCTCGGTGATCTTGATAGCTCCTGCGTGGCCACGCAGGACTTGGTATGCAGACCTGGTGAATATGTCATCGGCTCCACCATGGAAGCTACCTTTGAGACAGGACCTTCTTGTTCAAGGTCCATTCGAACACCCAAATCTGGTATCCCTCCAACTGACGGCTTGGAGATTGAACGCTTGATTCTATCAAAGCGTGGGTTTTCAGATTCGGTGATAGATACTCTGGTTCAGGCCAGAAAACCTGTAACTAGAAAAATTTACCATAAAATATGGAAAAAATATATCTGTTGGTGTGAATCCAAAGGATTCCCATGGAATAAGATAAAAATTCCTAAGATTCTCTCCTTTCTACAAGAAGGTTTGGAGAAAGGATTATCTGCAAGTTCTCTAAAGGGACAGATCTCTGCTTTATCTGTCTTACTACACAAAAGACTGGCAGCTGTGCCAGATGTTCAAGCATTTGTTCAGGCTCTGGTTAGGATCAAGCCTGTTTATAGACCTTTGACTCCTCCCTGGAGTCTAAATTTAGTTCTTTCAGTTCTTCAAGGGGTTCCGTTTGAACCCTTACATTCCATAGATATTAAGTTACTATCTTGGAAAGTTTTGTTTTTGGTTGCAATTTCTTCTGCTAGAAAAGTTTCAGAATTATCTGCTCTGCAGTGTTCTCCTCCTTATCTGGTGTTCCATGCAGATAAGGTGGTTTTGCGTACTAAGCCTGGTTTTCTTCCTAAAGTTGTTTCTAACAAAAATATTAACCAGGAGATAGTTGTACCTTCTTTGTGTCCGAATCCAGTTTCAAAGAAGGAACGTTTGTTACACAATTTGGACGTTGTCCGTGCTCTAAAGTTCTATTTAGAGGCTACTAAAGATTTCAGACAAACATCTTCCTTGTTTGTTGTTTATTCTGGTAAAAGGAGAGGTCAAAAGGCGACTTCTACCTCTCTTTCCTTTTGGCTTAAAAGCATCATCCGATTGGCTTATGAGACTGCCGGACGGCAGCCTCCTGAAAGAATCACAGCTCACTCCACTAGGGCTGTGGCTTCCACATGGGCCTTCAAGAACGAGGCTTCTGTTGACCAGATATGTAAGGCAGCGACTTGGTCTTCACTGCACACTTTTGCCAAATTTTACAAATTTGATACTTTTGCTTCTTCGGAGGCTATTTTTGGGAGAAAGGTTTTGCAAGCTGTGGTTCCTTCCGTTTAGGTGACCTGATTTGCTCCCTCCCTTCATCCGTGTCCTAAAGCTTTGGTATTGGTTCCCACAAGTAAGGATGACGCCGTGGACCGGACACACCAATGTTGGAGAAAACAGAATTTATGCTTACCTGATAAATTACTTTCTCCAACGGTGTGTCCGGTCCACGGCCCGCCCTGGTTTTTTAATCAGGTCTGATGAATTATTTTCTCTAACTACAGTCACCACGGTATCATATGGTTTCTCCTATATATATTTCCTCCTGTCCGTCGGTCGAATGACTGGGGTGGGCGGAGCCTAGGAGGGATCATGTGACCAGCTTTGCTGGGACTCTTTGCCATTTCCTGTTGGGGAAGAGAATATCCCACAAGTAAGGATGACGCCGTGGACCGGACACACCGTTGGAGAAAGTAATTTATCAGGTAAGCATAAATTCTGTTATTTTATATGTTGTCCATCCCGGTCCTTCCCTCCACCCCCTATATTTACTCTTCACTGTAGTGACATGTAAAGCCGTCCCACCTGTTCTACACATATTACCTGATGCTCGCTTTATTAGTTTACAAGCTGAGCAGGTAAAATAATTCTGTTACTAAAGCGCATGCTAGACTACAACACATAACAAACAGCGAGCCGTATGATATTAAATGTATGGGGAAAAAAGGTCAACAGGAAGAAGGGCAGGCAGGGGATTGCAAATAATGAAAGAAGATAAGGTTGGTAAATAACTACTTTGATGTCATTCTCAAATAAAAGAAAAACGCTACTTCAAATATTTTAGCAAACTGATTCTGTTAGGACAATGTTATAAGAATGCAAATGTGTTATGAAATTGATTAAAATGAAGCAAATGTCCAACTGAATGCACCAACGAATTTCACCAGTATTCATTCATCTTCTTTAAAAATACTTACCTAAAGGAAAGTTAGTTTAGTGCAGGCTTTGGGAGCAGCTGTGCTCAGCCTTCGAATTGCGCGGCCGGGGCTCTGTAAAGAAGTGGAGCGGGTTAGCGCGGCTCGCCTTCACGCTAAAGGTAAACTTCACCTGTAGCTTAGGATTATTTACATTTGTTTAACGAAAACTAATGTAATGTTCTACGAATATTCAGTATCCGTTTTATTTAAAATGAAACAATTATAGAATAGTGCAGTTTACCATCACTTAATTAATAGAAAAAAAAAATATATATATATATATATATATATTTCAGGGCAGTACAAATCTATAAGTCATAAGTTAAAGTTTACCATCACTTATTTCATTAAATTAAATATATATATATATATATATATATATATATATATATATATACCAGGCGATAAGCCTGCTCAGAGGGCAGTCTATGTTTAAAAACTACCCCCCCCCCCCCACCAAGCTAAAGAAACAAAAATAAGAATTACAGAAAAAATATACAAAGGTATCCAAAATAAAAAATGTAAACCTAAACTAATACCCCAATGAAAATAAAAAATCGACCCCCAAAATAAACCCCCCCCTAAGTTAAACAGCTTTTTTACCTCTAAAAAATACTATATCCCCCCTAACAATAAAAAAACCCACTCACCAAACCCCCCATAATAAAAAAAATAACACTAAAAAAACTAAACTACCCATTGCCCCTAAAGGGGCATTTGTATGGGCATTGCCCTTAAAAGATCAATCAGCTCTTTTTCAAGCCCAAAAAACCCTAATCTAGAAAAAAAACACCCCAAAAATTTAAATAAAAAAGCCTAAACCTAAGCCCCAAATAGGTACTCACTGTTCCTGAAGTCCAGCGGAGAAGGTCTTCTTCCAGACGGATCCATCATCTTCTATCTTCATCTGGAGTGAAGGCAGTGCGAAGCGGAGGCAGGGAGCTATGTTCCCGATGCCTGGATCCTCAGCGGCTGTCCTCAATGGCGGCGTTCCTCTGTGGCATGGAGGCTCCACTTCATCCGATGTCCGTCGTAGATTGAATGCAAGGTACTGCAATCAATTTGGGGTACCTTGCATTCCTATTGGCTGAAATTTTGAAATCAGCCAATTGGATTAGAGCTACTGAAATCCTATTGGCTGTTCAAATCAGCCAATAAGATTTCATTAGCTCTCATACTATTGGCTGATTTTAAAATATCAGCCAATAGGAATGCAAGATACCCCAATAAATATGGGGTACCTTGCATTCAATCTTCAGTGTGCGGGGACGATCAAATGAAGAGGAGCCTCCACACCGCCGAGGAGAACTGCCTAGGATCACCACATCTGGGAAGACTGCTCTGCACCTCCGCTCCCGCCGCCTTCACTGTGGATGAATATAGAAGATAATATAGCCTGCCTGGAAGAAAACCTTCTCCACCGAACTTCAGTAACCGTGAGTAACTATTTGGGGCTTAGTCTTAGGGGGGTTTTTTTACATTTTTTTTTAATATATTTTTTTATTTTTAAGATTAGGTATTTGGGCGCTGTAAAAGAGCTGAATGCCCATACAAATGCCCCTTTAGGGGCAATGGGTAGTTTAGACTTTTTAGTGTTTTATTATTTTGGGGGGTTTAGTGGTTTAGTGGGTAGGGGGGTTTTACTGTTAAGGGGGACTTGGTTTATTTTTAATGTAAAAGAGCTGATTTATTTAGGGCAATGCCCTACAAAAAGCCCTTTTAAGGGCTATTGGTAGTTTATTCTTAGATTAGGGGGTGTTTTTATTTTGGGGGGGCTTTTTTATTTTCATAGGGATTAGGTTTCATTTTTTTATTTTGGATAATGTGGTTTATTATTTTCTGTAATGTTAGACTTTTTATTTTCTGTAATTTTAGATTAGATTAAACTTAGTTTTCTTTATTTTTAAAGTAATGCTAGGTTTTTTATTTTAATTGTAATTTAGGATTATTTTAATTTATGTAATGGGGTTACTTTAAGGGGTGTTAGGTTAGGGGGCTTAGTTATTAGTTATTTGTGTTGTGGGGTTTGGCGATTTAGGGGTTAATAGATTTATTATGTTAATTGTGATGTGGATTAATGGCGGTTTAGGGGTTAATAGATTTATTAGATTAATTAGCGATATAGGTTAATGATGGTTTAGGGGTTAAAAGATGTATTAGGTAGTTTGCGATGTTGGGGTTGGTGGATTTAGGGGTTAATAATTTTATTAGGTAGTTGGTTGATTTTTTTTTTCTTAATACTTATTGCGGGTGGTTATTTTTTTTTTTTAATACTTATTGCTGGCGGTTAGTTTTTTTATGCTTATTGTGGGCGCTTAGTTTTTTTTAATGCTTATTGCGGATGGTTAGGGGTTTTTTTATGCTTATTGCGGGCGGTTAGTTTTTTTTTAATGCTTTTTGCAGGCGGTTATTTATTTTTTTATTGCTTATTGCGAGCAGTTAGGTTGTTTTTTTAATGCTTATTGCAGACGGTTAGTTTTTTTTTTTTTTAATACTTATTGCGGGCGGCTAGGTTTTTGTTTTTGTAATGCTCCGTTTGTCTTTGCTGCATCCAGGTGGATTCCAAAAATGGCAGGGTGGTGAAAGAATCCACCTGGATGTAATTTAAAGGCACTCACCGGGTCTTAACAAGTCTTACTTTATTCGTAGTGGTGATGTTTCGGGGTTACCCCCGTCCTCAGACAAACTGTATGGTATAGTTTGTCTGAGGACAGGGGTAACCCCAAAACATCACCAATACGAATAAAGTAACACTTGTTAAAACCCGGTGAGTGCCTTCTTTCCTGGATGTCTGTATTTATTGAAGTGCATCCCGGGCATCTATGCTTGCAGATACTTGCCGTGAGTTCTTTGCCATTATTTTGAAATATATATATATTATGTATAGTAGAAATTGATCACATTAGTGTCAGTTTCATTTTTCAGTATTTAGAATGTGAGCATACATCTAATTTCCTGGTTCATTTCCATTGCTCCCCCCTCATCAGGTTTATTGCATATAGGGTTGAATAAACACCTCAGCATCCACACAGATATAATCTTGTCATAAATCATTATTATTTTTGTTGCTCAGTATATTTCTTTTCCCTTCGCTTTTTGAGGCTTAACCTTAAAGTTTAATTTACTGGGCTTACCGCCAAGAAAGTGCATTACATTCATAATGTTGCTGTCAGATGCATTTCCTTATGTCCTTGAATAATCTGTCCATGCTCTCGACTTATGTTCAATTCTGCTTTTTAATGCAAAACTGTTTTTAGAATCCCAATTGTATCCTTACTCTGTAGCTTCAAATGTTTGTGATTGTTTCCTTTGTCTGTTCCAAATCTGCTTGTGTATTTTAAATAGGATCTATACATGCGTTTCTTCCTCTGGCCGTGATCAAATTACAGTTGAAGAGTTGGACAATAAAAAGTATGGTATGCCAGGTATGTGTTTAGTTTAGCAAAATGCTTTAAAGGGATAGGAAAGTCAAAATTAAACTTGCATGATTCAGATAGAGCATGTTATTTTAAGACACTTTTCAATTCACTTTCATTTTCAAATGTTCTTCATTCTTTTTGTATCCCTTGTTGAAAAAGAATAAGCACACATATCATACACCAGTAAGAGCTAGCTGCTGATTGGTGCCTGTACACATTTGTCTCTTGTGTTTTGCTAACTGCCAGTAGTGCAATGATATTTTCTTCAGCAAAGAATAACAAGAGAATAAAGCAAATGTGATAATAGAAGTAAATTGGAAAGTTGTTTAAAATTGTTCTATCCCAAAGCATGAAAGAAAATGTTGGGGTTTCCTGTCCCTTTTAAAGTCATCTCCTACACATATAATGGATATTCAAAAAAGCAAGCATTCATCTTACACCTTGGCCCCTAGTTATCAAGCCGTCAACCTCAAATACGCTGGAATTCCGCAGCGTATTTGTGGCGAGGCTGATTCGTCTTAGTTATCAAGCCCTAGACACCGGCAAAAGTAGAATATAGTGACGTAAGCTTTGATCCGCCGGACTCAGTCCGACACAGATCGATTCTTACGTCACTCCAGATGTTCTGCACACAAGTTCGTCACTATCTGACTACTTTTGCTAGTTATCAAATGACTAGCAGGTACGCTCGGCACTTTTCCGGCCCAGCGTACCTGGTTTTCAAACCGCCGCCCTGGAGGCGGCGGATCCCATAGGAATCAATGGGAGTCTGACCATAGCGAAAGTTCATGTTCGCTGCTGCCAGATATCCCATTCATTCCTATGGAAGCTGTCTACACCTAACACCCTAACATGTACCCCGAGTCTAAACACCCCTAATCTGCCCCCCCCCCCCCTACACCGCCGCAACTAAATAAATGTATTACCCCGTAAACCGCCGCTCCCGGAGCCCACTGCAACTGTAATAAAGTTATTAACTCCTAAACCGCTGCTCCTAGACCCCGCCGCAACTCTTATAAATGTATTAACCCCTAAACCGCCGCTCCCGGAAACCGCCGCCACCTACATTATACCTAGTAACCCCTATCCTGCCCCCCTATACCGCCGCCACCTATAATAAAGTTATTAACCCCTATCCTGCGGATCCCAGACCCCGCCGCACCTAAATAAATAGTTTAACCCCTAAACTGCCGCAACCTATATTAAATTTATTAACCCCTAATCTGCCCCCCCACACCGTCGCCACCTATAATAAATTTATTAACCCCTATCCTGCCCCCCCTACACCGCCGCCACTGTAATAAAATTATTAACCCCTAAAGCTAAGTCTAACACTAACCCTAACACCCCCCTAACTTTAAATATTAATTAAATACATCTAAATAAATGTAACTCTTATTAAATTAATTATTCCTATTTAAAACTAAATACTTACCTTTAAAATAAACCCTAATATAGCTACAATATAAATAATAATTATATTGTAGCTATTTTAGGATTTATTTTTATTTTACAGGCAACTTTCAATTTATTTTAACTAGGTACAATAGCTATTAAATAGTTATTAACTATTTAATAGCTATCTAGTTAAAATAAAGAGAAATTTACCTGTAAAATAAAAACTAACCTAAGTTACAATTACACCTAACACTACACTATACTTTAATCAATTATTCCTATTTAAAAATAAATACTTACCTGTAAAATAAACCCTAAGATAGCTACAATGTAATTAATAATTACATTGTAGCTATTTTAGGATTTATATTTATTTTACAGGTAACTTTGTATTTATTTTAGCTAGTTAGAATAGTTATTAAATAGTTATTAACTATTTAATAACTACCTAGCTAAAAGAAATACAAAATTACCTGTAAAATAAATCCTAACCTAAGTTACAATTAAACCTAACACTACACTATAATTAAATTAATTAAATAAATTACCTACAAATAACTACAATTAACCCCTTAATGACCACAGCACTTTTCCATTTTCTGTCCATTTGGGACCAAGGCTATTTTTACATTTTTGCAGTGTTTGTGTTTAGCTGTAATTTTCCTCTTACTCTTTTACTGTACCCACACATATTATATACCGTTTTTCTCGCCATTAAATGGACTTTCTAAAGATACCATTATTTTCATCATATCTTATCATTTACTATAAAAAAAATATAAAATATGAGGAAAAATGGAAAAAAACACACTTTTTCTAACTTTGTCCCCCAAAATCTGTTACACATCTACAACCACCAAAAAACACCCATGCTAAATAATTTCTAAATTTTGTCCAGAGTTTAGAAATACCCAATGTTTACACGTTCTTTGCTTTTTTTGCAAGTTATAGGGCAATAAATATAAGTAGCACTTTGCTATTTCCAAACCACTTTTTTTCAAAATGAGCGCTAGTTACATTGGAACCCTGATATCTGTCAGGAATACCTGAATATCCCTTGACATGTATATATTTTTTTTTAGAACACATCCCAAAGTATTGATCTAGGCCCATTTTGGTATATTTCATGCCACCATTTCACCACCAAATGCGATCAAATAAAAAAAATTGTTCACTTTTTCACAAATTTTTTCACAAACTTTAGGATTCTCACTGAAATTATTTACAAACAGCTTGTGCAATTATGGCATAAATGGTTGTAAATTTTTCTCTGGAATCCCCTTTGTTCAGAAATAGCAGACATATATGGCTTTGACGTTGCTTTTTGGTAATTAGAAGGCCGCTAAATGCCACTGCGCACCATGCGTGTATTATGCACAGCAGGGAAGGGGTTAATAAGGGAGCATGTAGGGAGCTTTTTGGGGTAATTTTAGCTTTAGTGTAGTGTAGTAGACAACCCAAAGTATTGATCTACGCCCATTTTGGTATATTTCATGCCACCATTTCACCGCCAAATGCGATCAAATAAAGAAAAACGTTAAATTTTTCAAAATTTTAGATTTCTCACTGAAATCATTTACAAACATTTCTTTCATGTAATTAACAAGAGTCCATGAGCTAGTGACGTATGGGATATACATTCCTACCAGGAGGGGCAAAGTTTCCCAAACCTTAAAATGCCTATAAATACACCCCTCACCACACCCACAAATCAGTTTTACAAACTTTGCCTCCAAGGGAGGTGGTGAAGTAAGTTTGTGCTAGATTCTACGTTGATATGCGCTCCGCAGCAAGTTGGAGCCCGGTTTTCCTCTCAGCGTGCAGTGAATGTCAGAGGGATGTGAGGAGAGTATTGCCTATTGAATGCAGTGATCTCCTTCTACGGGGTCTATTTCATAAGGTTCTCTGTTATCGGTCGTAGAGATTCATCTCTTACCTCCCTTTTCAGATCGACGATATACTCTTATATTTACCATTTCCTCTACTGATTCTCGTTTCAGTACTGGTTTGGCTTTCTACAAACATGTAGATGAGTGTCCTGGGGTAAGTAAGTCTTATTTTCTGTGACACTCTAAGCTATGGTTGGGCACTTTATTTATAAAGTTCTAAATATATGTATTCAAACATTTATTTGCCTTGACTCAGAATGTTCAACTTTCCTTATTTCCAGACAGTCAGTTTCATATTTGGGATTATGCTTTAAATTATCATATTTTGTCTTACCTCAAAAATTTGACTTTTTTCCCTGTGGGCTGTTAGGCTCGCGGGGGCTGAAAATGCTTCTTTTTATTGCGTCATTTTTGGCGCGGATTTTTTTGGCGCAAAAATTCATTTCCGTTTCCGGCGTCATACGTGTCGCCGGAAGTTGCGTCATTTTTTGACGTTATTTTGCGCCAAAAATGTCGGCGTTCCGGATGTGGCGTCATTTTTGGCGCCAAAAGCATTTAGGCGCCAAATAATGTGGGCGTCTTATTTGGCGCCAAAAAATATGGGCGTCGCTTTTGTCTCCACATTATTTCAGTCTCATTTTCATTTGCTTCTGGTTGCTAGAAGCTTGATGTTTGGCATTTTTTTCCCATTCCTGAAACTGTCTTATAAGGAATTTGATTTATTTTGCTTTATATGTTGTTTTTTCTCTTACATATTGCAAGATGTCTCACGTTGCATCTGAGCCAGAAGATACTACAGGAAAACCACTGCCTGCTGGATCTACCAAAGCTAAGTGTATCTGCTGTAAACTTTTGGTAGCTATTTCTCCAGCTGTTGTTTGTAATAATTGTCATGACAAACTTGTTAAAGCAGATAATATTTCCTTTAGTGATGTACCATTGCCTGTTGCAGTTCCCTCAACATCTAAGGTGCAGAATGTTCCTGATAACATAAGAGATTTTGTTTCTGAATCCATAAAGAAGGCTTTGTCTGTTATTTCTCCTTCTAGTAAACGTAAAAAGTCTTTTAAATCTTCTCTCTCTACAGATGAATTTTTAAATGAACACCATCATTCTGATTCTTTGGACTCTTCTAGTTCAGAGGATTCTGTCTCAGAGATTGATGCTGATAAATCTTCATATTTATTTAAGATGGAATTTATTCGCTCTTTACTTAAAGAAGTACTAATTGCTTTAGAAATAGAGGATTCTAGTCCTCTTGATACTAATTCTATACGTTTGGATAAGGTTTTTAAAGCTCCTGCGGTTATTCCAGAAGTCTTTCCTGTTCCTAATGCTATTTCTGCAGTAATTGCTAAGGAATGGGATAAATTGGGTAATTCATTTACTCCTTCTAAACGTTTTAAGCAATTATATCCTGTTCCGCCTGACAGGTTAGAATTTTGGGACAAAATCCCTAAAGTTGATGGGGCTATTTCTACCCTTGCTAAACGTACTACCATTCCTACGTCAGATGGTACCTCGTTTAAGGATCCTTTAGATAGAAAAATTGAATCTTTTCTAAGAAAAGCTTATCTATGTTCAGGTAATCTTCTTAGACCTGCTATATCATTGGCTGATGTTGCTGCAGCTTCAACTTTTTGGTTGGAAACTCTAGCGCAACAAGTAACAAATCGTGATTCTCATGATATTATTATTCTTCTCCAGCATGCTAATAATTTCATCTGTGATGCCATTTTTGATATTATTAGAGTTGATGTTAGATTTATGTCTCTGGCTATCTTAGCCAGAAGAGCTTTATGGCTTAAGACTTGGAATGCTGATATGGCTTCTAAATCAACTCTACTTTCCATTTCTTTCCAGGGAAACAAATTATTTGGTTCTCAGTTGGATTCTATTATTTCAACTGTTACTGGTGGGAAAGGAACTTTTTTACCACAGGATAAAAAGTCTAAAGGTAAAAACAGGGCTAACAATCGTTTTCGTTCCTTTCGTTTCAACAAAGAACAAAAGCCTGATCCTTCGTCCTCAGGAGCAGTTTCAGTTTGGAAACCATCTCCAGTCTGGAATAAATCCAAGCCTGCTAGAAAGGCAAAGCCTGCTTCTAAGTTCACATGAAGGTACGGCCCTCATTCCAGTTCAGCTGGTAGGGGGCAGGTTACGTTTTTTCAAAGAAATTTGGATCAAATCTGTTCACAATCTTTGGATTCAGAACATTGTTTCAGAAGGGTACAGAATTGGTTTCAAGATGAGACCTCCTGCAAAGAGATTTTTTCTTCCCATGTCCCAGTAAATCCAGTGAAAGCTCAAGCATTTCTGAATTGTGTTTCAGATCTAGAGTTGGCTGGAGTAATTATGTCAGTTCCAGTTCCGGAACAGGGGATGGGGTTTTATTCAAATCTCTTCATTGTACCAAAGAAGGAGAATTCCTTCAGACCAGTTCTGGATCTAAAATTATTGAATCGTTATGTAAGGATACCAACGTTCAAGATGGTAACTGTAAGGACTATATTGCCTTTTGTTCAGCAAGGGAATTATATGTCCACAATAGATTTACAGGATGCATATCTGCATATTCCGATTCATCCAGATCATTATCAGTTCCTGAGATTCTCTTTTCTAGACAAGCATTACCAATTTGTGGCTCTACCGTTTGGCCTTGCTACAGCTCCAAGAATTTTCACAAAAATTATCGGTGCCCTTCTGTCTGTAATCAGAGAACAGGGTATTGTGGTATTTCCTTATTTGGACGATATCTTGGTACTTGCTCCGTCTTTACATTTAGCAGAGTCTCATACGAATCGACTTGTGTTGTTTCTTCAAGATCATGGTTGGAGGATCAATTTACCAAAAAGTTCTTTGATTCCTCAAACAAGGGTATCCTTTCTGGGTTTCCAGATAGATTCAGTGTCCATGACTCTGTCTTTAACAGACAAGAGACGTCTAAAATTGATTACAGCTTGTCGAAACCTTCAGTCACAATCATTCCCTTCGGTAGCCTTATGCATGGAAATTCTAGGTCTTATGACTGCTGCATCGGACGCGATCCCCTTTGCTCGTTTTCACATGCGACCTCTTCAGCTCTGTATGCTGAACCAATGGTGCAGGGATTACACGAAGATATCTCAATTAATATCTTTAAAACCGATTGTTCGACACTCTCTAACGTGGTGGACAAATCACCATCGTTTAATTCAGGGGGCTTCTTTTGTTCTTCCGACCTGGACTGTAATTTCAACAGATGCAAGTCTCACAGGTTGGGGAGCTGTGTGGGGATCTCTGACGGCACAAGGAGTTTGGGAATCTCAGGAGGTGAGATTACCGATCAATATTTTGGAACTCCGTGCAATTTTCAGAGCTCTTCAGTTTTGGCCTCTTCTGAAGAGAGAATCGTTCATTTGTTTTCAGACAGACAATGTCACAACTGTGGCATACATCAATCATCAAGGAGGGACTCACAGTCCTCTGGCTATGAAAGAAGTATCTCGAATTTTGGTTTGGGCGGAATCCAGCTCCTGTCTAATCTCTGCGGTTCATATCCCAGGTGTAGACAATTGGGAAGCGGATTATCTCAGTCGCCAAACGTTGCATCCGGGCGAATGGTCTCTTCACCCAGAGGTATTTCTTCAGATTGTTCAATTGTGGGGGCTCCCAGAGATAGATCTGATGGCCTCTCATCTAAACAAGAAACTTCCCAGGTATCTGTCCAGATCCCGGGATCCTCAGGCGGAGGCAGTGGATGCATTATCACTTCCTTGGAAGTATCATCCTGCCTATATCTTTCCGCCTCCAGTTCTTCTTCCAAGAGTAATCTCCAAGATTCTGAGGGAATGCTCGTTTGTTCTGCTAATAGCTCCGGCATGGCCTCACAGGTTTTGGTATGCGGATCTTGTCCGGATGGCATCTTGCCAGCCATGGACTCTTCCGTTAAGACCAGACCTTCTGTCACAAGGTCCTTTTTTCCATCCGGATCTGAAATCCTTAAATTTAAAGGTATGGAGATTGAACGCTTGATTTTTGGTCATAGAGGTTTCTCTGACTCCGTGATTAATACTATGTTACAGGCTCGTAAATCTGTATCTCGAGAGATATATTATAGAGTCTGGAAGACTTATATTTCATGGTGTCTTTCTCATCATTTTTTTTGGCATTCTTTTAGAATACCGAGAATTTTACAATTTCTTCAGGATGGTTTGGATAAGGGTTTGTCCGCAAGTTCTTTGAAAGGACAAATCTCTGCTCTTTCTGTTCTTTTTCACAGAAAGATTGCTATTCTTCCTGATATTCATTGTTTTGTACAAGCTTTGGTTCGTATAAAACCTGTCATTAAGTCAATTTCTCCTCCTTGGAGTTTGAATTTGGTTCTGGGAGCTCTTCAAGCTCCTCCGTTTGAACCTATGCATTCATTGGACATTAAATTACTTTCTTGGAAAGTTTTGTTCCTTTTGGCCATCTCTTCTGCTAGAAGAGTTTCTGAATTATCTGCTCTTTCGTGTGAGTCTCCTTTTCTGATTTTTCATCAGGATAAGGCGGTGTTGCGAACTTCTTTTGAATTTTTACCTAAAGTTGTGAATTCCAACAACATTAGTAGAGAAATTGTGGTTCCTTCATTATGTCCTAATCCTAAGAATTCTAAGGAGAAATCATTGCATTCTTTGGATGTTGTTAGAGCTTTGAAATATTATGTTGAAGCTACGAAATCTTTCCGTAAGACTTCTAGTCTATTTGTTATCTTTTCCGGTTCTAGGAAAGGCCAGAAAGCTTCTGCCATTTCTTTGGCATCTTGGTTGAAATCTTTAATTCATCTTGCCTATGTTGAGTCGGGTAAAACTCCGCCTCAAAGAATTACAGCTCATTCTACTAGGTCAGTATCTACTTCCTGGGCGTTTAGGAATGAAGCTTCGGTTGACCAGATCTGCAAAGCAGCAACTTGGTCTTCTTTGCATACTTTTACTAAATTCTACCATTTTGATGTATTTTCTTCTTCTGAAGCAGTTTTTGGTAGAAAAGTTCTTCAGGCAGCGGTTTCAGTTTGAATCTTCTGCTTATGTTTTTTGTTAAACTTTATTTTGGGTGTGGATTATTTTCAGCAGGAATTGGCTGTCTTTATTTTATCCCTCCCTCTCTAGTGACTCTTGTGTGGAAAGATCCACATCTTGGGTAGTCATTATCCCATACGTCACTAGCTCATGGACTCTTGTTAATTACATGAAAGAAAACATAATTTATGTAAGAACTTACCTGATAAATTCATTTCTTTCATATTAACAAGAGTCCATGAGGCCCACCCTTTTTTGTGGTGGTTATGATTTTTTTGTATAAAGCACAATTATTCCAATTCCTTATTTTATATGCTTCGCACTTTTTCTTATCACCCCACTTCTTGGCTATTCGTTAAACTGATTTGTGGGTGTGGTGAGGGGTGTATTTATAGGCATTTTAAGGTTTGGGAAACTTTGCCCCTCCTGGTAGGAATGTATATCCCATACGTCACTAGCTCATGGACTCTTGTTAATATGAAAGAAATGAATTTATCAGGTAAGTTCTTACATAAATTATGTTTTTGTGCAATTATGGCACAAATGGTTGTAAATGCTTCTCTGGGGTCTCCTTTGTTCAAAAATAGCAGACATATATGGATTTGGTGTTGCTTTTTGGTAATTAGAAGGCCGCTAAATGCCACTGCGCACAACACGTGAATTATGCCCAGCAATGAAGGGGTTAATTAGGTAGCTTGTATGGAGTTTGCAGGGTTAATTTTAGCTTTAGTGTAGAGATCAGCTTCCCACCTGACACATCAGACCCCCTGATCCCTCCCAAAGAGCTCTCTTTCCTCCCCCACCCCAAAAATTGTCCCCGCCATCTTAAGTGCTGGCAGAAAGTCTGCCAGTACTAAAATAAAAGGTATCCTTTTTTTATATATAGCATATTTACATATGCTGCTGTGTAAGATTCCCCCCCTTAGCCCCCAACCTCCCTGATCCCCCCCCAAAACAGCTCTCTAACCCTCCCCCTCTGCCTTATTGGGGGCCATCTTGGGTACTGGCAGCTGTCTGCCAGTACCCAGTTTGCATGTAAAAATGTCTTTATTTTTTTTATTTTTTGGTTTTTCTGCAGTGTAGCTTCCCCCCCCCCCCCCAAGACTAATCCCCCACCCCCTCCCAGATCCCTTAGATGACTTTAATTAGGGATTTTTTTCCCTCCTTTCTCCCCATAATACAAAAAAAACGTTTCTGTAGTGTAAGTGGCTCCCACCCGCTCCCTCCCCGTGCACGCGCCCGCCCACCACCCCCCGTGCACGTGCGCGCGCCCGTGCGCGCCCCCGGCGATCCCGCCCCCGATCCCGCCCCCCTCTCTGACCAAGAAGCCATCGATGGCCGCCCACCCACCTCCCACTTCAGCTCCCACCCACCAACGAATGCGGCCATCGATGTCCGGTGCAGAGAGGGCCACAGAGTGGCTCTCTCTGCACCGGAGGGGTAAAAAATGTTATTGCAGGATGCCTCAATATCGAGGCATCCTGTAATAACCGGAAAACAGCTGGAAGTGATCAGGATCGCTTCCAGCTGCTTTCCACACTGAGGACGTGCAGGGTACGTTCTCAGGCGTTAACTGCCTTTTTTCTGAGGACGTACCCTGCACGTCCTCAGTCGTTAAGGGGTTAAATACAATTAAATAAACTAACTAAAGTACAAAAAATTAAAAAAGCTAAGTTACAAAAAATAAAAAAATTAAGTTGCAAACATTTAAAAAATATTACAACCATTTTAAGCTACTTACACCTAATCTAAGCCCCCTAATAAAATAACAAAGCCCCCCAAAATAAAAAAATGCCCTACTCTATTCTACATTAAAAAGTTACCAGCTCCTTTACCTTACCAGCCCTTAAAAAGGGCCTTTTGCGGGGCATGCCTCAAAGAAAACAGCTCTTTTGCATGTAAAATAAAAATACAACCCCCCCCAACATTAAAACCCACCACCCACATACCCCTAATCTAACCCAAACCCCCCTTAAGTAAACCTAACACTACCCCCCTGAAGATCATCCTACCTTTAGCCGTCTTCAGCCAGCCGACCCACCAATGGAACCGAAGAAGAGATCCGGAGCGGCAGAAGTCATCATCCAAGGGGCGCTGAAGAGGTCTTCCATCCGATTGAAGTCTTCATCCAAGCGGCGTCTTCAATCTTCATCCATCTGGAGCGGAGTGGAGCCATCTTCAGACGAGCCGACGCGCGTCGGCTCGTCTGAAGATGGCTCCGCTCCGGATGGATGAAGATTGAAGACGTCGGCTGGCTGAAGACGGCTAAAGGTAGGATGATCTTCAGAGGGGTAGTGTTAGGTTTATTTAAGGGGGGTTTGGGTTAGATTAGGGGTATGTGGGTGGTGGGTTTTAATGTTGGGGGGAGGTTGTATTTTTATTTTACAGGCAAAAGAGCTGTTTTCTTTGGGGCATGCCCCGCAAAAGGCCCTTTTAAGGGCTGGTAAGGTAAAAGAGCTGGTAACTTTTTAATGTAGGGTAGGGCATGTTTTTATTTTGGGGGGCTTTGTTATTTTATTAGGGGGCTTAGATTAGGTGTAAGTAGTTTAAAATTGTTGTAATATTTTTTAAATGTTTGTAACTTATTTTTTTTATTTTTTGTAACTTCGCTTTTTTAATTTTTTGTACTTTAGTTAGTTTATTTAATTGTATTTAATTGTAGTTATTTGTAGGTAATTTATTTAATTAATTTAATGATAGTGTAGTGTTAGGTTTAATTGTAACTTAGGTTAGGATTTATTTTACAGGTAATTTTGTATTTCTTTTAGCTAGGTAGTTATTAAATAGTTAATAACTATTTAATAACTATTCTAACTAGCTAAAATAAATACAAAGTTACCTGTAAAATAAATATAAATCCTAAAATAGCTACAATGTAATTATTAATTACATTGTAGCTATCTTAGGGTTTATTTTACAGGTAAGTATTTATTTTTTAAATAGGAATAATTTATTAAAGTATAGTGTAGTGTTAGGTGTAATTGTAACTTAGGTTAGTTTTTATTTTACAGGTAAATTTCTCTTTATTTTAACTAGATAGCTATTAAATAGTTAATAACTATTTAATAGCTATTGTACCTAGTTAAAATAAATTGAAAGTTGCCTGTAAAATAAAAATAAATCCTAAGATAGCTACAATATAATTATTATTTATATTGTAGCTATATTAGGGTTTATTTTAAAGGTAAGTATTTAGTTTTAAATAGGAATAATTAATTTAATAAGAGTTAAATTTATTTAGATGTATTTAATTAATATTTAAGTTAGGGTGGTGTTAGGGTTAGTGTTAGACTTAGGTTTAGGGGTTAATAATTTTATTACAGTGGCGGCGGTGTAGGGGGGGCAGGATAGGGGTTAATACATTTATTATAGGTGGCGGCGGCGTAGGGGGGGCAGGATAGGGGTTAATAAATTTATTATAGGTGGCGACGGTGTAGGGGGGGGCAGATTAGGGGTTAATAAGTTTAATATAGGTTGCGGCGGGGTCCGGGAGCTGCTGTTTAGGGGTTAAACTATTTATTTAGGTGCGGCGGGGTCCGGGATCGGCAGGATAGGGGTTAATAACTTTATTATAGGTGGCGGCGGTATGGGGGGGGCAGGATAGGGGTTACTAGGTATAATGTAGGTGGCGGCGGTGTCTGGGTGCGGCGGTTTAGGGGTTACTACATTTATAAGAGTTGCGGCGGGGTCTAGGAGCGGCGGTTTAGGGGTTAATAACTTTATTTAGTTGCGGGGGGCTCCGGGGGCGCCGGTATAGGGGGTAGAACAGTGTAGTTAGTGTGGGTGCTTAGTGACAGCTTGTCAATAAAGCTGTCAAAAAGCCGAAGAGCAGCGAGATCGGATGAGTGATAACTATCACAGTCCGCTGCTCAGCGCCCAGTACTTGGTGCGCGGCTTTTTGACAGCTTTTTTTATAACTTTGGCGAACGTATTCAGGTCCGCGGTGGCGATGGTAGGCGTGCTTAGGCGGGCGTATTGGGCCTGCGAAGGCAGGTAAAGTAGACGCGTTGATAACTAGAGGCCCTTATGTTAAACGTAAATGAAGTCCAACATTTTTCTTTCATGATTCAGATAAAGCATACCATTTTTCAATGTAATTCTATTATTACATTTGCTTCATTCTCTTTCTATCCTTTGTTGAAGGAGAACAAATGCACTACTGGGAGATAGCTGAACTAATTTCTTTGCAGTACAACTCCTTTTTAATTGTGTGACAAAGGTAAGAATCTCTACATATATATTACAATACTGAATGGTCATACTAAGTGTGCTTTTTGTTCCTGAAAAGAGTACCAAAGCAATTTTTGCTGCATTTACATTTTTTTGATGCTTAAAAATATAATTACCCAAGAAATCATAATCTTTTTTTCTTCTGATGACACCTCTAAGACATGAAGGCGTCAAGCAGATCCTGGAATTCCAGAAAATTGAGAGGGGAAAGACATACAAATGGTTTAAAGCCATATGGCACACCAAAATTGTACATTTAGCCAACTTGAAATTACTTCGAACATGGGGAGTACAGAAAACTTGAGGTACAATACAAACAGTTTAAATTGTTACGTTACATTAAGATTCCAAATTCTTTGGAAACGTATAGCTAAAAATCTTCTATTTAAGCTTACACATTGGTGTCCATTGCATAATCCAATTAAACACCTGTTTTTTTTTAATGCTTTTGCTTTGGATGTTTCTGTCCACTAAACTCTAATTCCTTCCTTGGCCCCTTTCTTTATAAAAGCAAGTCTAAGGTCATTAATTCAATATTCTACTTTTATTTACCACTTTGTTTTATGCCTTACATTTAAAAGGGCATTGTATTCAAACATTTTCTGTCATGCATTTGAAAAAATAGCATTTAAACAGGCCAAAAAAATTAAAAATTGATTCTAATACTGCAGTATTAGCTCAGCTGTGCACGTTAATGTTACTTGCTTGATAAGAAAACCTGCACAGCTGTATCCAGGAAAAGGGACACACATCTCTGCAGGCCTGGCAGGAAAATGCATTTTTTTCAAAGAACAAAAAACTGTTGTACATTTTGAAATATCCTGTTATATTAGGATGACCATATTGCCGCTTTACAAAGGGACACATATGAAAAATACATTTGTCAGGGTTCTTATACAAAACATTTCTTTAAACAGCTCTGAAAACAGCCCTGACATATGTATTTTTCATATGTGTCCCTTTTTAAAGCAGCAATATGGTCAGCCTATGTTATATGAAACAAAACATTACACTACATTGACCCTTTATCTATAATGTTAACCAATTTCTCACCTACATGTAGTTCAAAACCATTGTACCCACTCACTTTTAGTCCTCTGCTTTGTTAAATTTAAATATTTGTAATAGTATCCATCTCATTTCATATTAATAACATATTAAATGGTTTGCAACCAAAATCACTGAGATACTGCAATGTTAAGCTAAAAGACACATTCGCCCTTACTCCCATACTTCCATATAAATCGGCAGGGAAATAGGTTCACGCAGTTCTTAAGGCACACAGTGGATACATAAAACACTAAGGAAAAAGACCTAGTAAAATCACATTTTAAATGTAGATATATATGAGAATATAATCAAATATTTGTGTTTAATCTTGTGCATCCAGTAGGTGGCGCATATCAATAATTCTTGTTCACTATTGTGAATAGAAAATATCAGTTCTATAAAAGATTTGGCCACATCTACAGAAATAGATTTGTTACTGATAATAAATTATATTTTTACAAAACAGTATAAAGGAATTAACTACAAAATAGGGTCACATACTATCTTTACATTTTTTCTCTTTTAAATCTTCTCCTAATTTTCTTGCTATCCGTCTTCCTTCTATGTTCCTTTTAATCAGTGCCTTATTAATTCCATACAAGATTACTGACAAAATACCTGCTCTCATTGTATATGGTTTTGCTGGTTTTATAATTGCTGATTATATGGGAAAATCTTTTTTATTATTTATATAATTTCTATATGTTTGGAAATACAAGATACATTACGTTGATAGTAAATTTTACTGTTCTTTGTTGATGTCTGTAGAAATCTGCTGGCTAAGCAAAGCCTTTAATCAAAAAGGTACAAACCGGAGAGTTTGTATAACTTTATGGTCATGTTGTATATCGTTTTATATTGCACTGAAATATTTGCTTATATCTCCTTTTTGCCATTGTTATGACCTTTGTTTACAGAAAATGGGTAGTCTAAGCTGTATATTTCACATTGCAATTAAAGCTGTTTTTCATTACGCATAGTGTAGACAAAAGTCACATTGTGTATCAGTCAAACAAATTTAAATATGAGCAGCAGTGTTCCAGACTATACTATAAGTAACTCTATTTTGGGGAAATCAGCTAATGACACTCACAAATTTTGACATATTTGGTTCAACATTTTGCTTATGTAGGTTTTACGATAATTTATGCATTCTATCTTCCCATTTTTAACATAAACTGAAGTAGGAATATTATATCTTGTGCATGATGAATATGAACAGTGTATTGCAAGGTTGCATCTGGTATATTACTTACATCTTGGAGATGTGACCACCAGCAGTAAAAAAAATAGTAACAGAACAAACCAAACCGCTACACAGCCTTAGTCATGCTGCTGTATATGACAGAAGGAAGAAAATACTTAAATCTACTATAATAGTTATGATAAAAATAATAATTATTGGAATTTTCTACCCAAAATGAATCTAATCACATTTAACACAAGTCCTCAGACCAGGAGTAATGTGGGGAACTTTACAGAAAGGTGATTGATTCATGGTGTAAACACAACACAACATTATTGATAAAAACAAAGTCTAAAAAATTTAAAAAAGCCTTTGATATGCTTAAAGCTATATTATCAATAATGTATATCACTGAAAACACTGCAGCAATATAGTTCTCAAAACATCTGCATAATTCTGAGAGCACTTAGGCATGCACTTTAACAAAGGATACAGAGAAAACAGACAGTTTGATAATTTAAGTAAATTAGAACTTTTTTCTATGTTATGCTCAATCTAATTACAAAAGTTCAAAGAGATGTGTATGGTTATAATGAACACTTAATACTGATGTACAGTTCTTTAGCAAAGTCTGTTCGATAGGATTGGTGAATTTTCCCAGTAGTTCACACACATTCAAATAACCCCTTAGTGGATAATACAAATATACTTCGTCAGAATTAAGTATTATAAGGAGTAGATGGTCAAAGCGTTCGCCTTAGGGGTTTTCTTCCCTGTTTGCAGCCTTAGCTTGCCTGATGACAGAGTAATAAAAGCCAACTCACACACTAGTAACAATCCTCAAATTATATGAGATGCCATAATAGGCAAACACATACCTCCATTCAACCTTTGTTTGGCATCAGGAAGGGTCTCTCACATCTGCAGCTGGACGCTCAAATCCTTCGTGCACACTTGAAGCTTCCACCCTGTCCGCTGAACCCGCTTGTCACACAGGTTTGATGCTCCCATTTACCTTGATGCGTTCGTTGATGACATAATCCTTGGGGTGTGTGTCTATCAACCAAACCTATTGTGGTAATAGCAGACAGTGAGCATGGTGAGTCGGTTAGGTAAGTATAGGAATGAAAAAATAAACCACCGCTCAAATGAATAAAAAATAACATTTATTGAAATACTTTAAAAAATGTACAGAACAGCAAGCCACCTATAAAAATAGCAAGGGGAAGTGCAGCACATGGGCTTACACATTTCAGCAAACTGCCGTAATCATAGCCTGTTAAGTGCTTTGGCCCCTGGACTTAAAAACCCTTAAAAATAAGCTGATTGGATATTCAGAAAGAGCCTCCCCTTACAATCACCTGTGCGGCAAAGTTGATGGCTAAAGTTGATTACATGCTTTATGTATATTATTCATATTAATCTGTTAAATAAATGTCATTAACACGAATAAATAGTAAAGGGAATAAAACATCAGATGACATAAATTTAAACCTTATGTATAAGTGAGATGTTGGGACTATATGAACACACCTGGAGTCCTAGGACACATTTGTATCTACAGATATCATATGCAATGCAAAACACTGAAAATAATAGAATACATATATTAGATACGCAAAACCAAACAAGACCAACACCGAAAATTATATATACTAGCAATGTTATAGTTAGAATCCTATGAGAATTAATATATTCCTATAAATCTTATATACATTTGCATAAACCAGTTATATGTAAAGAGGGCCATTGCCACTTGTGTGTGGATTTGAATGCGCAGATATTACTCTTTATGTGATATTACTCTTTAAGTAGAGTGTGTTGTGTGTATACCAGTCTAGTTGTATACGCTAGTAGATATGGATTATAAATATGGATGGAAAAAATGAAGTTTCTTCAAGGAAAATATATCCATATAAACAATAATATATATATAAATAATAAATAGAAGTAAATACTAAATGTATACTAAAATTACTGGTATAAGTCAAAAGAAAGGGGTACATTTGTTATTGTGTGTTAACACTTAGACCATCTAATACCATCTAATAGTGGCTATTCCCAGTAGTTAATTAGGTCATATCTAGAATTGAGACCTTCTGGATATCTAGTCCTAAACCTAAACATTCAGAAAGCCTCTCTTTTAGCCCAAAGCTTTTCTATGTCCCCACCTCTCTTAGGTAGTTTCACTTGTTCTATAGCACACCTTCTGAATGTGTGTAGTTCTCCATGGTGGTTTTCCACAAAATGGTGTACCAGAGGGGTAGTCAATTTTCCCCATGTTATAGTGTATATGTGTTCTCAAATGTGTGACTTGATGTCCCTTGAGGTGAGTCCTATATATTGGACACCACATGTTTGACATTTTAACATGTATATAACCTCAGAGGACATACAATTCATGCACGTTCCTGTCTTTAATTCCTCACCTGTTATGTGTGAAGTGAATGTTTTTTTTTTTCCAGGTAATCGCATGGTCTACACTTTCTATGGCCACAGTTGTACTTGCCTGTTCTGCTCATCCATGTGTTTGTACTGGTGCATTCTATTTTTAGTTGAGTGGGAGAAAGCAAAGACATGTAGGACATTTCCTAGAACTACACCTGATTCAATTTTGTACCAAATCTGTTAATTTGTCATCTGCGGCCAAAATATGAAAATGTTTCCGTACTATATTTGCAAGCTGGGGAAACAGGGCACTGTAGCTCGTGACAAATCAGTCTTATCCTGTAAAAGTGATACTCTGTGTCTGTTTTCAACCTGTTTTCTTACTCTGCCTATTACTTTCCGTGGGTAGCCTCTTTCTCTCAATCTGAGCTCCAATTCCTTCGCTTCACGAGAGTAGTCACCTTGTTCTGAACAATTGCATTTTAAGCGTGTGAACTCCCCTTTTGCCACTGCAGCCACAGTGTGCTTGGGATGGCAACTCCTACCGTGAAGTAAAGAACTGCCAGTGATTGGTTTTCTGTTTATTTTGGTCAGTACTTTACCCTCTCTGAAACCAATTAGTGTGAGATCAAGATAATTGATGAGTGTGCTGTTCAAATGTGAAATCTCATTATCGTTCAACATTTTCACAAATGCTTCAACATCAGACTCCTTGCCACTCCATATAAAGAGGAGGTCATTGATATACCTCCCGTACATGCATATGTCCCTCTTATAAACATTTCTATCTCCAAAGATGAGGAAAAACTCCCACCAACCTAAAAATAGGTTGGCGTAAGAGGGGGCAAATTTAGCCCCCATCGCTGTTCCACACCTTTGGAGATAGAAATTGAAAAAAATATGGGTTAAAAGGAATTTGGTAATCTCCAGAACAAAGTCTTTGAACTTTTCAGAATAATCGAAGTAGTTTTTAAGATAAAACTTTACCGCTTTTAAACCCTGTTCATGGGGAATTCATGAGTACAGTGATACAGCATCCACTGTAAACCAAACAGTAAGTATCTTCCCATTTTTGCGATTCCATCATGTTTAAAACATGTTTAGTGTCTCTTATGTAGGATGGCAGGGAAATTACAAAAGGATGAATTATTGAATCAAGCCACTGGGATAGGTGCTCAAATAGAGACCCTATCCCACTGACTATTGGTCGGCCTTGTATGTTGATTAGAGATTTGTGAACCTTCGTAGGTGGGTGTCCTGGGATTCTGTACATTAAGATACTTTACTGTTTTCACATCCAGGAACCCCTGTTTCATCCCATCATCCAAAATGTGACACAACCCCCTTCTGTATATATTCGTGGGGTCTCTAGGAATATAATTATCTGTGTTGTCTAGCTGCCTAAGTGCTTCATTGATGTATGTTGACTTGTCTTTTACCACCACTGTGCCCCCTTGTCTGCTTTTTATGACAATACTGTTGTCTTCCTGTAATTCCTTAAGGGCCATTGTTTCCTTCCTGGTTAGATTTTGATCAGTGGGACCTGCAGTAGCTTTAAGGTCAACAAGATCTTTTTCGATCCTATTGAAAAAAGTTTCAATAATTCCTCCCCTAGAGTGGATTGGATACAATTTTGATTTGATGCTCAATCTAAATCATAAAAGTTTAGTTGTGACTTTCATCTCCCTTTAAACTTGCACTTCAGAAGAAAATATAGGCAGACTCAATGAGCCTTTTGATTCTTGTCTGCTAACAAAATCTTAATTTCTCTGTCAAATGTTTAGCTGTTAAATCATTGAGATTCATCCCATTTTCTTTACCTCTCATCTATAGCACATTTTTTTTTTGCACTATTAATATCTGATAGCGGTTTCAGGGCTAAAAAGACAATATTTATTTCAAGTAAAAAAAACACAAAAATTATACTTATCTGATAAATGTATTTCTTTCATGATGGTGAGAGTCCATGAACCATCACGTGGTAGTAAAGTCCAATCCTACAGGAGAAGGCAAAACACTCCACACAACAGAGCTTCAATCCCTTCTACTTTCCCATGATTTCTTACTCATACATATGGCCAAGAGAAAGAAGAAAAAAAGAAAAGTAGCAAAGGAAAAGCAGCCCCCAACTGTTATGGAAAAACATGGGTGGGTCTTGTGGACTCTCACCATCAAGAAAGAAAGTAATTTATCAGAAAAGCATTTTTTTTCTTTCATAAAATGGGCAGAGTCCCTGAGACGTCATACGTGGGATCCAATACCCAAGTTATGGACTCAAAAGACAGCCTTAGAGGAGGCAAAGATGCCAAAAAGGTAGAATTTGGTAACGGTATGTAAAGATGACTTAGTAGCAGCCTTGCAAATCTCTTCAATGGAAGCTAATTTCTAAAAGGTGGTGATTGCTCTGATGGAATGAGCAGCAATCTGTTCAGGGGGAGACTTCCCCGCCAATAGGCATGCTTTATGAATGAAAGCTTTAAGCCAAGCTGTCAAGGAAGATTGCAGTAGCTTTCTGTCCCATCCAGCGCCCTGAAAAATGGATAAACAAGGAAGAAGACTTTCTGAATTCTTTAGTGGTTTGAAGATAAAATGCCAAGGCCCTCACTACACCTAAGTTATGATGCAATCTCTCTTTTGTGATTTTTGCACTGGACAGAGAGATGGGACTACAATTTCCTGATTGATGTTTTCAGAAGAAACAACCTTAGGAAGGAAAGAGTAGTTTGTACTTAAAATGGCTTTATCCTAATGGAAAAAAATCAGGTAAGGGAAATCACAAGATAGAGCAAAAAGCTCAGATATTCTTCTGGTCAAGGAAATAATCAAGAGAAAGAGAACCTTTCAAGACAACAATTGAATGTCCAGACCATGCATAGGTTCAAATGGTGAAGCCTGAAGAAACCACAAAAACAAGTTAACATTCCATGGAGGGGAAGCAGGCCTGATAACTGGTCTTAGCCTGAAAATAGCTTGAAAAAAGGCTTGAATGTCAGGAAGTCTCAAAATCTTCTTGTGATACAATACTGAAAGGGCAGAAATTTGGTGTTTAAAGGGACAGTCTACACCAGAATTGTTATTGTTTTAAAAGATAGATAATCCCTTTATTACCCATTTCCCAGTTTTGCATAACCAACACAGTTATAATAATATACTTTTAACCTCTGTGATTATCTTGTATCTAAGCCTCTGCAAACTGCCCCTTTTTTTCAGTTCTTTTGACAGACTTGCAGTCTAGCCAATCAGTGCCTGCTCCCAGATTACTTCACTTGCACGAGCACAGTGTTATCTATATGAAATATGTGAACTAACACCCTCTAGTGGTGAAAAACTGTTAAAATGCAATCTGAAAGAGGTCGGCTTCAAGGTCTAAGAAATTAGCATACAAACCTCCTAGGTTAAGCTTTCAACTAAGAATACCAAGAGAACAAAGCCAAATTGGTGATAAAAGTAAATTGGAAAATTGTTTAAAATTACATGCTCTATCTGAATCATGAAAGTTTATTTTGGCCTAAACTGTCCCTTTAAGGGGACAGGCCGATAAAACCTTATCCAGACCATCGTGCAAAAATTGTCTAGAATTTGACGAATCCCCCCCCCCCCCCAAAGTTTAGACAGTAATTCTTACACTCATACCAGGAAAATAAAACTTTCCAGATTTTATGATAAATACATATTGTAGCAGGCTTTCTGGCCTCAATCAAAGTGTCTTTAACACTTGATATGAAAAACCTATCTGAAACACAATCAGGTGTTGAATTACCATGCTGTCAAATTGAGAAATTTGATGTTTTGATGGAAGAAGGGACCTGAGAGGAAGATGCCAAGACTGTCTGCAAGGCCATGCCAGAGCAATTAGAATTACTATGGCCCTTTCCTGTTCTATCTTGACTATTTCTGTGGATAGTAAAACAAAGGGGGAATATGCAAATCAGATTAAATGACCAGCGAATAACTAGTGCATGTATTATAGTTGCTTGTGGATTCCAAGAACTTGCACAATATTGGGGTTGCTTGTAATTCAAGTTAGAGGCATTGAGGTCTATGTCTGGCCTTCCCCATTGATTCATAATCTAGTCGAATACCTCCTGATTCAAAGACCATTTGCTGGGGGGAAGTTACTGAATTTAATTAAAGGGACAGTCTAGGCCAAAATAAACTTTCATGATTCAGATAGAGCATGTAATTTTAAACAATTTTCCAATTTACTTTTATCACCAATTTTGCTTTGTTCTCTTGGTATTCTTAGTTGAAAGCTTAACCTAGGAGGTTCATATGCTAATTTCTTAGACCTTGAAGCCCACCTCTTTCAGATTGCATTTAACAGTTTTTTACCACTAGAGGGTGTTAGTTCACATATTTCATATAGATAACACTGTGCTCGTGCACGTGAAGTAATCTGGGAGCAGGCACTGATTGGCTAGACTGCAAGTCTGTCAACAGAACTGAAAAATGGGCAGTTTGCAGAGGCTTAGATACAAGATAATCACAGAGGTTAAAAGTATATTATTATAAATGTGTTAGTTATGCAAAACTGGGAAATGGGTAATAAAGGGATTATCTATCTTTTAAAACAATAAAAATTCTGGTGTAGACTGTCCCTTTAAGCCCAGCAAATATGGGGTTAAAATAATGACATTTGCATCTACTCTGTTAAGCCTGAGTGTCTTTCTCCCTGATAGCTCCTTCCCTTTTTTAAGAAGATGGCTACAACAAAGCAGAGGAACAGAATTTAAATTTAAAATGGCAAATATAAAATGACAGTAACCCATTTTTTTTTAGTTATTTTTGTTTTAAAAATTTCCAAGTGTACCTAAAACTGTATGTAGTGTTATCTGGTGTAGATAGTCATGTCCCTGGACTATGTGAATCATCTGTACATGTTCATACTTCCAGTAGAAAAGCCTAATTTTCCTCTAAGCCTCACCTAAGCCTGCAAAAGCCCTCCCAGAGGCGGAACCAGGGGGCTACACATGTGTTTGGAGGAGCATAGCACCCCATAGAAATGGGGTGCTATTCTCCTCCAAACACATGTGTAGCCCCCCCCCCCCCCCGTTGAACTGTGATGGACTTTATATATTATTTGTTTCAACATTTTCACCACAGTTGTTAGCCCCCCAATAAGTCCCCTAAATATTAAAGGGACACTGAACCCACATTTTTTCTTTTGTGATTCATATATAGCATGCAATTTTAAGCAACTTTCTAATTTACTCCTATTATCAATTTTTCTTTGTTCTCTTGCTATCTTTATTTGAAAAAGAAGGCATCTAAGCTAAGGAGCCAGACAATTTTTTGTTCAGCACCATGGAAAGCACTTATTTATTGGTGCTGTCCAATCAGCAAGGACAACCCAGGTTGTTCATCAAAAATGGGCCGGCATCTAAACTTACATTCTTGCTTTTCAAATAAAGATACCAAGAGAATGAAGACAATTTGATAATAGGAGTAAATTAGAAAGTTGCTTAAAATTGCATGCTCTATCTGAATCACGAAAGAAAAAAATTGGGTTCAGTGTCCCTTTAAGTTTTAGAACCGCCACTGGCTGGAACTGTAAGTACTGCTGATTTGCATCCTGTCAGAAACGCTGTAATGCTTGCTTGAATGCATCCAGTAAAAAATTGAGTTTTATGACTTTACTGAATATTCTGTTGCCAATGTAATGAGAAAACTGTTCTGTGAAACTTTCTATTTCTTTAGCTATCTGTGGAAAACGTTGTATTATTTGCCCTTACACCTGGACTTCTATACTGAACTCTGTCTAGAACAGGAGTAAGCAAACTGGGGGCTAAATAAGGCCAGCTGTGAGCTAGCAAAGGTTGTTAGCTGACAGCTGGCAACAATCAAAAGAAGAATATTATTTGACAGGTAAAAATTATATGACGTTCAAATGTCAGTGTTTATAAATAAAGTTTATTGGAATTCAGCCATTCATATTTATGTATTATCTCTTGTTGCTTTTGCGATGCAACAGTAGAGTTAAGTTGCTGTGAAATAGATAATATGTGGCGCTGTCTTCGCTACAATTCATATCATCACAATATTTCCATCTCAGAAAAATTAGAAAATTTAAGACAGAATGTCATCACATCAGAATTTCTTTATAAAAATAAAAATGAGGCTGCAATTGGGTTACCATATTTCAGCTTTAAAAGAGGACCCTTATGAAAAAAACATAATTTATGCTTACCTGATAAATTCCTTTCTTCTGTAGTGTGATCAGTCCACGGGTCATCATTACTTGTGGGATATTAACTGCTCCCCTACAGGAAGTGCAAGAGGATTCACCCAGCAGAGTTGCTATATAGCTCCTCCCCTCTACGTCACCTCCAGTCATTCGACCAAGGACCAACGAGAAAGGAGAAGCCAAGGGTGTAGTGGTGACTGGAGTATAATTTAAAAAATATTTACCTGCCTTAAAAAACAGGGCGGGCCGTGGACTGATCACACTACAGAAGAAAGGAATTTATCAGGTAAGCATAAATTATGTTTTCTTCTGTTAAGTGTGATCAGTCCACGGGTCATCATTACTTGTGGGATACCAATACCAAAGCAAAAGTACACGGATGACGGGAGGGATAGGCAGGCTCTTTATACAGAAGGAACCACTGCCTGAAGAACCTTTCTCCCAAAAATAGCCTCCGAGGAAGCAAAAGTGTCAAATTTGTAAAATTTGGAAAAAGTATGAAGCGAAGACCAAGTTGCAGCCTTGCAAATCTGTTCAACAGAGGCCTCATTCTTAAAGGCCCAAGTGGAAGCCACAGCTCTAGTGGAATGAGCTGTAATTCTTTCAGGAGGCTGCTGTCCAGCAGTCTCATAAGCTAAACGAATTATGCTACGAAGCCAAAAAGAGAGAGAGGTAGCAGAAGCTTTTTGACCTCTCCTCTGACCAGAGTAAACGACAAACAGGGAAGACGTTTGTCGAAAATCTTTAGTTGCCTGTAAATAAAATTTAAGGGCACGAACTACATCCAGATTGTGCAAAAGACGTTCCTTCCTCGAAGAAGGATTTGGGCACAAGGATGGAACAACAATCTCCTGATTGATATTCCTGTTAGTGACTACCTTAGGTAAGAACCCAGGCTTAGTACGCAGAACTACCTTATCCGAGTGAAAAATCAAATAAGGAGAATCACAATGTAAGGCTGATAACTCAGAGACTCTTCGAGCTGAGGAAATAGCCATTAAAAATAGAACTTTCCAAGATAACAACTTTATATCAATGGAATGAAGGGGTTCAAACGGAACACCCTGTAAAACGTTAAGAACAAGGTTTAAACTCCATGGTGGAGCCACAGCTTTAAACACAGGTTTAATCCTGGCCAAAGCCTGACAAAAAGCCTGAACGTCTGGAACTTCTGACAGACGCTTGTGTAACAGAATGGACAGAGCTGAGATCTGTCCCTTTAAGGAACTAGCGGATAACCCCTTTTCTAAACCTTCTTGTAGAAAAGACAATATCCTAGGAATCCTAACCTTACTCCAAGAGTAACCTTTGGATTCGCACCAATATAGGTATTTACGCCATATTTTATGGTAAATCTTTCTGGTAACAGGCTTCCTAGCCTGTATTAAGGTATCAATAACTGACTCAGAAAAACCACGCCTTGATAAGATCAAGCGTTCAATTTCCAAGCAGTCAGCTTCAGAGAAGTTAGATTTTGATGTTTGAAAGGACCCTGAATCAGAAGGTCCTGTTTCAGAGGTAACGACCAAGGTGAACAGAATGACATGTCCACCAGATCTGTATACCAAGTCCTGCGTGGCCATGCAGGCGCTATTAGAATCACTGATGCTTTCTCCTGTTTGATTCTGGCAATCAATCGAGGAAGCATCGGGAAAGGTGGAAACACATGAGCCATCCTGAAGGTCCATGGTGCTGTCAAGGCATCTATCAGGACCGCTCCCGGATCCCTGGATCTGGACCCGTAGCGCGGAAGCTTGGCGTTCTGTCGAGACGCCATGAGATCTATCTCTGGTTTGCCCCAACGTCGAAGTATTTGGGCAAAGACCTCTGGATGAAGTTCCCACTCCCCCGGATGAAAAGTCTGACGACTTAAGAAATCCGCCTCCCAGTTCTCCACTCCCGGGATGTGGATTGCAGACAGGTGGCAAGAGTGAGACTCTGCCCAGCGAATTATCTTTGATACTTCCATCATTGCTAGGGAGCTTCTTGTCCCTCCCTGATGGTTGATATAAGCTACAGTCGTGATGTTGTCCGACTGGAACCTGATGAACCCCCGAGTTGCTAACTGGGGCCAAGCCAGAAGAGCATTGAGGACTGCTCTCAATTCCAGAATGTTTATTGGAAGAAGACTCTCCTCCTGATTCCATAGTCCCTGAGCCTTCAGAGAATTCCAGACAGCGCCCCAACCTAGTAGGCTGGCGTCTGTTGTTACAATTGACCAGTCTGGCCTGCTGAATGGCATTCCCCTGGACAGATGTGGCCGATAAAGCCACCATAGAAGAGAATTTCTGGTCTCTTGAATGGAATGAAGGACACGGCATGCACTTTGAAGTTTTGTTAACCTGTCCTCTGTCAGGTAAATCTTCATTTCTACAGAATCTATCAGAGTCCCCAGGAAGGGAACTCTTGTGAGTGGAAAGAGAGAACTTTTCTCTTCGTTCACTTTCCATCCATGCGACCTTAGAAATGCCAGTACTATCTCTGTATGAGATTTGGCAGTTTGAAAGCTTGAAGCTTGTATCAGTATGTCATCTAAGTACGGAGCTACTGAAATTCCTCGCGGTCTTAGTACCGCCAGAAGAGTGCCCAGAACCTTTGTGAAGATTCTTGGAGCCGTAGCCAGTCCGAATGGAAGAGCTACAAACTGGTAATGCCTGTCTAAAAAGGCAAACCTTAGATACCGGTAATGACTTCTGTGAATCGGTATGTGAAGGTAAGCATCCTTTAAATCCACTGTGGTCAAGTACTGACCCTCTTGGATCATGGGCAAAATTGTTCGAATAGTTTCCATCTTGAACGATGGAACTCTTAGGAATTTGTTTAGGATCTTTAAATCCAAGATTGGCCTGAAGGTTCCCTCTTTTTTGGGAACTACAAACAGATTTGAGTAAAACCCTTGTCCTTGTTCCAACCGCGGAACTGGATGGATCACTCCCATTAATAAAAGATCTTGTACGCAGCGTAGAAACGCTTCCTTCTTTGTTAGGTTTGTTGACAACCTTGACAGATGAAATCTCCCTCTTGGGGGAGAGGATTTGAAGTCCAGAAGGTATCCCTGAGATATGATCTCTAACGCCCAGGGATCCTGAACATCTCTTGCCCAAGCCTGGGCGAAGAGGGAAAGTCTGCCCCCCACTAGATCCGGTCCCGGATCGGGGGCCCTCAATTCATGCTGTCTTAGGGGCAGCAGCAGGTTTTCTGGCCTGTTTGCCCCTGTTCCAGGACTGGTTAGGTTTCCAGCCTTGTCTGTAGCGAGCAACAGCTCCTTCCTGTTTTGGTGCAGAGGAAGTTGATGCTGCTCCTGCTTTGAAATTACGAAAGGAACGAAAATTGGACTGTCTAGCCTTGGCTTTGGCCTTGTCCTGAGGCAGGGCATGACCTTTACCTCCTGTAATGTCATCAATAATCTCTTTCAAGCCGGGCCCGAATAAGGTCTGCCCTTTGAAAGGAATATTAAGCAATTTAGATTTAGACGTAACATCAGCTGACCAGGATTTTAGCCACAGAGCTCTGCGTGCCTGAATGGCGAATCCTGAATTTTTAGCCGCAAGTTTAGTTAAATGTACTACGGCATCTGAAATAAATGAATTAGCTAACTTAAGGAATTTAAGTTTGTGTGTGATGTCATCTAGTGTGGATGATTGAAGTGTCTCTTCCAGAGACTCAAACCAAAATGCTGCTGCAGCCGTGACAGGCGCAATACATGCAAGAGGTTGCAATATAAACCCTTGTTGAACAAACATTTTCTTAAGGTAACCCTCTAATTTTTTATCCATTGGATCTGAAAAAGCACAGCTATCCTCCACTGGGATAGTGGTACGCTTAGCTAAAGTAGAAACTGCTCCCTCCACCTTAGGGACCATTTGCCATAAGTCCCGTGTGGCGGCGTCTATTGGAAACATTTTTCTGAATATAGGAGGGGGTGAGAAAGGCACACCGGGTCTATCCCACTCCTTAGTAACAATGTCAGTAAGTCTCTTAGGTATAGGAAAAACGTCAGTACTCGTCGGTACCGCAAAATATTTATCCAACCTACACATTTTTTCTGGGATTGCAACTGTGTTACAATCATTCAGAGCCGCTAATACCTCCCCTAGTAACACACGGAGGTTCTCAAGCTTAAATTTAAAATTTGAAATGTCTGAGTCCAGTTTATTTGGATCAGAACCGTCACCCACAGAATGAAGCTCTCCGTCTTCATGTTCTGCAAACTGTGACGCAGTATCAGACATGGCCCTTGCATTATCAGCGCACTCTGTTCTCATCCCAGAGTGATCACGTTTACCTCTTAGTTCTGGTAGTTTAGCCAAAACTTCAGTCATAACAGTAGCCATATCTTGTAATGTGATTTGTAATGGCCGCCCAGATGCACTCGGCGCTACAATATCACGCACCTCCTGAGCGGGAGATGCAGGTACTGACACGTGAGGCGAGTTAGTCGGCATAACTCTCCCCTCGTTGTTTGGTGAAATATGTTCAATTTGTACAGATTGACTATTTTTTAAAGTAGCATCAATACATTTAGTACATAAATTTCTATTGGGCTCCACTTTGGCATTAACACATATAGCACAGATATCTTCCTCTGAATCAGACATGTTTAACACACTAGCAAATAAACAGCAACTTGGAAATACTTTTCAAAGTAATTTACAAATAATATGAAAACGAACTGTGCCTTTAAGAAGCACAGAAAAATATTATAACAGATAAAATAATTAAGTTATAGCATCAATCTTTGTCAGAATATACAGTTTTAGCAAAGGATTGTTCCCAGCAAATGATAACTAACCCAGGCAGCAGAAAAAAAAATACACAAATAAACGTTTTTTATATCACAGTCAATACAATCAGCACAGCTCTGCTGTATGATTACTTCCCTCAAAAAAGACTCTTGAGATCCCTGAACTCTGTAGAGATAAACCGGATCATGCTGGAAGAAAATGAACCTCTGACTGAGTTTTTCTGATGCATAGTGAAAGCACCAAAATGGCCCCTCCCCCACACACATAACAGTGAGAGGGATCAGTGAACTGCTCTAATTTAAATCAAAACTATTGCCAAGTGGAAAAAAAGTGCCCAAAACATTTTTTCACCCAGTACCTCAGAGAAAAAAACGTTTTTACATGCCAGCAAAAAAACATTTTACCTCAATAATTAATTGTCATTTAAAACCTATTGCAAGTCCCTGCAAAATAGGTTAAGTCTATGTATACAGTTTAAAAGCCAGAGAAGTACCATTTCCCAGAAAACTGAAGTGTAAAATATACATACATGACAGCCTGATATCAGCTACATCTACTGCATTCAAGGCTGAGTTTACATTATAACGGTATGGCAGGATTTTCTCATCAATTCCATGTCAGAAAATAATAAACTGCTACATACCTCTTTGCAGATTAATCTGCCTGCTGTCCCCTGATCTGAAGTTTACCTCACTCCTCAGATGGCCGAGAAACAGCAATATGATCTTAACTACTCCGGCTAAAATCATAGAAAAACTCAGGTAGATTCTTCTTCAAATTCTACCAGAGAAGGAATAACACACTCCGGTGATATTATAAAATAACAAACTTTTGATTGAAGATATAAAAACTAAATATATCACCATAGTCCTCTCACACATCCTATCTAGTCGTTGGGTGCAAGAGAATGACTGGAGGTGACGTAGAGGGGAGGAGCTATATAGCAACTCTGCTGGGTGAATCCTCTTGCACTTCCTGTAGGGGAGCAGTTAATATCCCACAAGTAATGATGACCCGTGGACTGATCACACTTAACAGAAGAAAAATACATATGTCAGTGACCTTTTAAAGAGATGGTTTAAAAATGTTCTGTTATAAGGTTTCATAAGGTAATGAGGTTTCTCTTTTAACGCAGCAATATGGCAAGATTACAAGTGGCTCATTTGTTTGTCATATATTTTAAATTTTGTAGAGGTTTCTTTTCTCTCCTTTTGCAGAAATACCTAATTACTATCCTTGAGTTTGCCTTCTGGCCAGCAAGGCCTAAAATGTTTACCATCTGGCCCTTTACAGAAATAGTTTGCTAGAACCTTCTGTACACTGTATTTTTAAAGAAACAATGGCACTACTCTTGTGTGGACTGAAGGGTTGTTGTGATGTATTAATCTTAACACAATGTTGATATAACACTAATTCAAATACAAATAGGTGCTATGTATCTGTGCAAAATGTTACATTGTATGTATCTGTGGAAAATATTACATTGTTGTATCTGTGGAAAATGTTACATTGTATGTATCTGTGGAAAATGTTACATTGTTGTATCTGTGGAAAATGTTACATTGTATGTATCTGTGGAAAATGTTACATTGTATGTATCTGTGGAAAATGTTACATTGTTGTATCTGTGGAAAATGTTACATTGTATGTATCTGTGGAAAATGTTACATTGTATGTATCTGTGGAAAATGTTACATTGTTGTATCTGTGAAAAATGTTACATTGTATGTATCTGTGGAAAATGTTACATTGTATGTATCTGTGGAAAATGTTACATTGTATGTATCTGTGAAAAATGTTACATCTTGTTTGTCATATATTTTAAATTTTGTAGAGGTTTGTTTTCTCTCTTGTTGCAGAAATACCTAAATAATATCCTTGATTTTGCCTCTTGGCCAGCAAGGCCTAAAATATTTACCATCTGGCCCTTTACAGAAATAGTTTGCTGACAACTGGCCTAGAACCTTCTGTACCCTGTCTAGTCTCTGAATACCGTATCTGACCTTGACACTCTGAGGTCACTGGTTACCATGGGCATCCGCAGAATTTGTTTCAGGAGGAGGTAAAAAAAAATACCCTAAGCATGTGGCGACATGTCAAGCAGACAAGTCTGCTCATCGCATGCGTGAGCTGCAGATAATTTTAAACATGGTGGCTCATTGGTGTCAAATAAGTGACTTAAAGGGCCATTATACACTCATTTTGTCTTTGCATAAATGTTTTGTAGATGATCTATTTATAAAGCCCATAAAGTTTGTTTTTTTTAAAAATGTATAGTTTTGCTTATTTTTAAATAACATTGCTCTGATTTTCAGACTCCTAACCAAGCCCCAAAGTTTTATTTGAATACCGTCAGCTACCTTCTCCAGCTTGCTCCTGTTTGTGTAAAGGGTCTTTTCATATGCAAAAGAAGGGGGGGAGTGTCTTATTTCCCACTTGCAGTGGGCTTTCCAACTGCCTTTTCAACAGAGTTAAACTGAAAGCTTCTAAGTACGTTTTTAAACCATTTTATACTGGATTTTTATATCAGTATCTGTGCATCTTATTCTTTATAGTAGTGTCTATTACATGCAGTTATATGAAAATGAGTGTATACTGTCCCTTTAAGTGAGTGCTTATCTTTATATAATTATAGGGGCCTGAAACCTGATTCAGATAGTGTTAATGTGATTTCATACGGCACTTATTTTATTTTTTTTGTAGCTAAAGCGCCGATTGGAGAACAGTTCAAACCATTAGCTCTAAGTGGGTGGCCGGATTCAAATGGCACAGCTAGATTAAAAAATAAGTCCCCCCTGTAAAATATTGCTTAGATTCCGGACATGATTTTAAAACATGTAGGGCGCGATCCGATATAGATCGTAGTTTTCGGCGCAAGCGAGGTAACCCGCGTCGCCCGCAGTTTCAGCTCGCAACTCGAGCTATCCAATATTCACCGCCGTCAGATGCTAAACTGGCGTAAGTGAGAAAAACCGACGAGCAGGCAAAATGTGCGCAAATAGACCTTTTAGTCGTCGCAAGTACTTGCGCCTGTTTTTTGTTCACGTAAAGTCTCAATAAAGTGTAGTTTTATGCAAATTAGCCTACAACTCGTAAAAAATAACGCCAGTTCTAAGAGATGCGCCACGTAATGACGAGATTCAAAAATCATACTTAAACACCTGCGCAGCCGCCATTTCTTTAGTGTGTTTGGTTGGTTCTTGGAGCTACAGCACACTACAGCGAGTATAGAGATTAGTGGTAAGAGTAGTGAGAAAGGAGCATTTCATCAAGTTAGTTAGGTCGGATTGTTGGATTGTTAAGCCAGTACATTTACTTACACTTTTTTTCATATTGCACACATTTTGCATACACACATATACAAAATACACAACACTTTTTTTTTTATAACACCCAACACTTTTTATTTATCTTTTACAGTTTGAAAGGCTGAGTGTCTGGTTGTGATTGTGTGTGATTGAAGTGGGAGTGAGTGTGAGTGTGTGAGTGTGTGTAGTGTGAGGATGTCAGGGAGAGATAGGGCTGGGGGGAGGAGGGAAGGGGAGTCGCAGGGAGAGGATTATGTACAGGAGGAGCAGCAGGGTCCCCGTCAGGGAGTGAGCGGAGTGGGGAGAGGGAGAGCCAGAAGGGAGGATGGGAGTGGGGTTGCCCAAAGGCCAGGCACACTGAGAAGAGGGATAGAGGGTGCACATGGGGATAGAAGGGGGGAGGAGGGAGAGGATAGGGAGGAACCCACACCAGGGACATCCCAGGGAGGGAGCCGGGCAGCCCAGGACGAGGAGCGTATGAGGTGTCCCAATTTCAGTTTTGCCGAAAACCTCGCTCTAGTCCAGGCTGTCCTGGAGAACCATAATGCCCTCTTTGGACAAGAGAAGGGCAAAGGAGTTGCCCGGAGGCGTAAAGATGCTTGGCAGAAGGTGGTGGAGGCCGTCAATGGTGTGTCCCAACAGAGGAGGAATGTGGACGGCCTAAAGAAGAGATGGAATGATTGCAAGAGGAGAGTCAAGGAGAGGATGGGCCAGGAAGCAATCTCCCAGAGGGCAACAGGAGGTGGGCCTCACTATGAGGCCGAATACAATGAGTGGCAGGAGCTCATTCGTAGGTCCCTGAGCCTCACAGCAGTCCGTGGACTTCCAGGGGCTCGTGACTCAGGGACTGCAACATCAGCACAGCATGCTGGTGAGTAACATCCCACACACTAGTATAATATGTATTTGAGTTATAACATCCTATATTGTCACACATTCATGTACACAATGAGGATCATGGTATTTTGATTACTAACAACTAAATATACAATGAGATTTAACATTAAAGGGACATGAAACACAAAGAATTTATTTCATTATTCAGATAGAGAATACAGTTTTAAACAACATCAAAATTTACTTCCATTATCTATTTTTAATTATTATTTTGAAAATCTTAGTTTATTAAATATCAATGCACATGGGTGAGGCAATCACACGAGGCATTGATGTACAGCCACCAATCAGCAGCTTCTGAGCCTATCTAGAAATGCATTTCAGCTAAGAATATCAAGATAATGAAGCATATTAGCTACTGGAAGTAAATTACAAGTTTTTTAAAATTCCATGCTTGGCTAGCTGAATCATGAAATAATAAATATGGTTTGCATGTCCATTTAATGCTACTTAACACATTGAAAATCATGATATGAGGTAGAATAGTGAAATACTAACATGTCTCAGAGTAACACAGGCCACAAGCCACATGTAGACCTTTCAGTAAATGGACACCATAGTCATCACAACCATAGTGTCACTTAAAGAACACATTTTCTCCATCACTGACATGTACACAGAACTATTGTATGAAACACATACATGTATAATTAGCATATTACAAACCCTCATATCACAAATCTCAATGTGCACATGCATGTTATAGAGTTTGACATGAGAATGTGGATAGGCCCTAGCATGTAAATTGTATGCCCACATGGATAGATATGTGACTGTACTAAACCCTCTCATCATTTGACTCCTCCACAGAACCTCCAGTCACCAGGGTGCCTACGCCCATGAATCCCCCAACACCGGTTCAAAATATATGTCCACCTCAACCACCGGTACAGATAAGACAGCAGGAGTATGCCAGGCATGACATGGCTTGGACTGCGTCAATAGAAAATCCACATATCATGCCACCTGCATTAGAGGAGGATACCTGGCAGGAGCCCTGGCACGAGGAATATTCCTTTGGCTTGGAGGGGGAGCCCCGCCAGCCCCGAAGGGTAGATGTATTTACCCCCCCCCAAGAATATCATGGCACTACAGGAGTATACCAGCAGGCTGAGTGGATGCACACCAGCGGCCATTGAGACTATCGGTCCATCCCGACATCTGGACCATCATCTTCAGTTGGAAGGGCTCCACCAACTGTAATCCATCGCCCTGCACCTCCAGCTGCTGTTTTTGTTCCGGCACCTCCAACTGAAGTTGTTATTCCTGCACCTCCAGCTGCTGTTTTTGTTCCGGCACCTCCAACTGAGGTTATTGTTCCGGCACCTCCAACTGAGGTTATTGTTCCGGCACCTCCAACTGAGGTTATTGTTCCGGCACCTCCAACTGAGGTTATTGTTCTGGCACCTCCAACTGAGGTTATTGTTCCGGCACCTCCAACTGAGGTTGTTGTTCTGGCACCTCCAACTGAGGTTATTGTTCCGGCACCTCCAACTGAGGTTATTGTTCCGGCACCTCCAACTGAGGTTATTGTTCCGGCACCTCCAGCTGAGGAACACATAATTGAAAGAGTGCCTATTGTCCCTGCTGCTGAAGAGCCCATGGATCAATTGAGTTCTGCCATGGGTGATGAATATATCTCACTACAGAGGAGGCAAACATTGACCTGTGAGACTCTAACGGAAACATGTCAAAAAATGCAGAGGGAACAACACAGGTTCCATAGAAGCCAACACCGTTTGCAACAGAGGTCGAATGAGCTGCAAAGGGACATGGCAGCATCTGTATCAGCTATGGTCCAAAATCAAAACCAAATGCTGCGTGTAATATCGGACATGCAAATCCAGAGTGACCAAAGATGGAGGGAACAGAACCAACTGTTGGGGGCTTTGGTGGAGCATTTCACCCAACAGCAGGACATGGCATCAAGTATCTCCTCTGTGACCAGCACTCCTACTGGATCCACACAACCCAGGAGAGGCAGAAGACCCACACCAGGCCCCTCATCTAAGAGGCCTAAAAAAAAAAAATATTATTCAATTTCATTGAAAATCTTGTCCTCTGTTATTTACTATCTAATTGTCATCCACATCCATGTGAGTTGTGTTTTAGTACAGTAATATTGGTAAAACATATAATAATACCTGTGTTGAAATGGACCAAAAAGGTATTATTATAATGTTTATGACATATTCATGCTCAATAAACAACATCACATGGTTGTGTCTCAACGGTACATATAGTAATATTAACTTCTAAGATGTACATCAAGGTTTCTCACATCCAATATAAATTGACACGTTGGTATATATAACTAATAATATATTTAAAGAAGGTGTGAACATAAGGTATAAATATCCATTATCCTCATTCTTAATGATAGTGAACTAAACATGAATGAAACAAATTATAAATATACAGTAATTAGGGTTGTTAAAGGGACATGAAAGCAAATATTTTTACTTCATGATTTTGAAGGAGAAGATAATTCCAAAAAGAAACTATAATTTCATTCTATTATTTATGTTGCTTCATTCTATTGATATTCTTTGCTGAAAACCATATCGAGATATGCTTGGTAGCTGATGATTAGTAGCTGTATATAGATGCCTCCTGCGATTTCTTCACTGTGTGCATTTCTATGTCTTCATTAAAGTATATCTAAATAAATAATGAAAATAGGTAATTGATTTAAATTATAAGGTTTTTAAAAATTATCTTCTCTATCCTTAATCATGAAACAATATGTTTGGGTATAGTGTCCCTTTAAGGGAAGGGGGTTGGGATGTAGTAGTTTCACTTACATGCAGTGGAAATCCAAACTTTTACATTCTGCAAGACATGATATATACACATGCAATGGTTGGTGAGGTACTGTCAAACATCATAATACATGTGAATGTTACGGTTTACTGTACTTATGAATAAGTAACTTACAGGTGAAGTATTCCCGGATGACATAATCCCTCACTTCATTCCCCCTCAGTGTCCCCCTGTCCACATCCTCAAGTACAGGAACCAGCTGCTGCTGCTGCTCTGGGTCAATGTCCCCCAACAAACGTGTGTCCACAGCAATGTTGTGTAGAATACAGCAAGCATTGACAATGGAACACACTTTGTTGGGGTTATACTGTAGTGCTCCGCCTGTAACATCCAGACACCTGAACCTGGTTTTTAATAGGCCAAAGCTCCTTTCAATGACATTCCTTGTTCTTATGTGTGCCTCCTGGTACCTGAGTTGTGGCTCCGTAATGGGGTGCACCAAGGGGGTTAATAGCCATGGTCTGCAGCCGTACCCTGCGTCACCTGTCATGTAACATATGTGTTTGGATTACTACAGGTACATCATGTGCTTTAAAGGGACACAACATGAATCACATATAAAAGATAGATTTAATAAAAACATTAATGGAAGTAATCAGGATAGTTAATTAAAATTAAAAGGCCTATCTGAATAATGGAAGTGCAATTTATACTAGACTGTCCATTTAATAAGAACCTGCAATTGTTAGCAGCTTGATAATTAACTTCGATTAGATCATTTTCTCCATTCTATAGATAACTCTTGATGACAAGCATATTATATATGCTCAATAGCTGCTGATTGGTGGCTGCACATAGAAGCCTCATATGATTGGCTCATATATGTGAATTATAATTTTTAAAATCAATATATTTAAAGAATGAATAAAATGATATAAGAGAAGTGAATTGTAATGCTGTTTAACATTGTATTCTCGAAAAAAAGCGGTCCGGCAGGAGCGGAAGGGGTGGAGTCACGCGCGGTGTTAGCGTGGAGGTATTCTGAGCGGGAAGGAGTACAGCCGCTCCCCAACACACCGGCAAGCTATCCTTGGGGCCGTGGTTTTCTTTAGACGGCCGGCGGATACTGCTCTGGCAGAGAGCAGCTTGCATTCCGGACCATTTGCAGGGGTATGAGGCCTTTTCCCCAGGCCTATGCTGACCGATGTTGGGCCCGATGCTGAAACATCACTGAGGAGGTCATAAGGTGACACAGCGCTACAGGGCAAACAGCAGTGAGGCCAAAGGCTTGGAAAGAACAGGCACGTGAGTGGTGGAAACTGCTTGAATGGCAACGCTAACAGCATGACAAGATTGGAGCCCTGTCGTGACAAAGAGGTATCCCAACCGCGATCTGGTGGACTCTGGTAAGGTAACCGGAGGGGGGTACGTTATAAGATAAGAAAGCTGCACCTTGCCAAAGACACTGCAGAACTAAGTAGCCCATCCGCAATTGATGGACATTAGCAAGAGAGCTGGTGAAGGGCGAAAAGCTGCAGGGAAGTGAGACACTTACACAACGTTTACAGAGAAAGGCTTAAAAGCAATAATCAGCCTTGGTGGTGGTCCAGAAAGGAATATCTGGGGGAACAGAGAACTGTCATTTTGGGGAACTTACAGGGAACTTGCAGCAATATTAATCTTAGATGCAGGAACTGCTTAATTGTTAAAATCCCGGCTAAAAATACAAAAGGATTTTCTCCAGCAATACCAATCCTAGACCCTGGAACTGTTTAACGGTCAAAACCCTGGCTAAAAATTCAAAAGGTCTTTCCCCACGGAACAATCTGCTACGTCAATTAAGGGAAACACACTGCCTTGAGCTGACAGCTGCATAAATAGATAGGGGCAAATATGTCTTAAGAAGACCTCATCTGTGCATGATGAACTTTAATCTTGGCAGTTTTTCCTAAATAAGGCTACATCTTAAGCTGAACAATTATTTCTGTATTGTTGCCAAAAAGATTAAGCTAAAAAATTTTTCTTTTTTCAATGCTTTTTTTATTTTTCCTTCTTCTTTTCTTGAATGATTATGATTATGATTGGTTAAAGGCAAAGTAATAAAAGGGTTTCCTAAAATTTAGTTACAGGCTGTACACATTCGGCATACCCTGCACCTCTAACCAGAGATAGTAACACCAGAAGGGAAAAGAAAAAAAAAAAAAAAAAAAGAAGGGGGGGGAAAATATCCCTCTCTCTTTTTGTGCGGGGTTCACCTTATTGCAACTAGATTTACTAGCACAAATTTTCTATTATATATAATTTGCTAAAGGTCCCTCATAGGATATTTACATTTATTCCTTGTACTAAAAGAGAAGGCCTGAGAGATTGAAACCTAGGTTTACTAAGATTGAAGTTAAATTTAGAATTAAGATATAATACCTAGAGAGTATTTGTAGCAGGTACTGCGGGGTTAACATCTGGATGGGATCATTTCATTGATCCTTATGGTATGCATATAACATTTTCTTTTTTGCATATATTTCTCTAAAGGTTCTTTACAAGTTATTTATATTTTCTTGCACAGAACAAAAAGGCCTGAGAAGAGTAAAACCTAGGTTTACTAGGGCTGGAAATAGCTATAGACTTGAGATAAATTGCTCTGATAAAATTATATAAAGACAACTGATCTGCATGTGTAAAAGGGAATGTTTAGGCATGTATAGTTATCTACAAACATACAAGATATAGGCTAATACATGTACTCACAATCTCTTCTTGTTTAAAATTGCCATATAAGCACTTATTTTCTCTGTTTTCTCACCTTTTCTCCCCTATTTTTCTTTCTTTAAAGTAATATCATACTGCATTAAAATTTCAGCATATGGAGAGATTTATAACTAACTATAAGACACAATCTCCAAATATGCCAGTTAAAGCTAGAGATAAAAAAAACAGAACTAGTATTGATAATGCAGGGAATCTGCCTCTAACATCTCCTACAGTAGATCCTACTAGCACAGAGTCACAGGACATAGTCAAACAGATTGCGGAGCTTATGCTACCTCAATTTGAGCAAATTAAAACAGATATAAATAATCTGACTACAGAAATTAAACAATTTACATTAAGACTTAATGAAGCAGAACAACGCATATCCGATTTAGAGGACGCTAAGATAATGCAAGAGCATATAATGAAGGAACAGAACACACAGATAGAAAGCCTACAATATAAATTAATTGATTTAGAAGATCGCTCGCGTCGTAACAATGTAAGAATTTTGGGTATACCCGAAGCGAGCGAACCCCAAGACTTAATACACCTGGTCTCACTGTTAATACCCCAGAGACTTGGAATAACACCTAACTTACTACCATTAATAGTGGAAAGAGCCCATCGCCTAGGGCCAATTAGGACCTTACCAGATGGAACAGTTAAAGCAAGACCAATTATAGCCAGATTCCTAAACTTTCAGGATAAGGTAAAATTCATGCAATGTTACAGACAAAAAGCGCCATTAATTTTTGAAGGTAAATCTATCTTAATGTTTCAGGATTACTCATCTGAGACATCACAAAAACGAAAAGAAGTAACCCCAATATGTACGAAATTAATCCAGGCAGGGATTAAAGCCACAGTCATATACCCAGCAAAGATTAAGATTTTAACAGAGGGAGAAAATAAGATATTTAACACTCTAGAGGAAGCTAAAGAATTTGCAAAATTGAAAAATATCACACTTTAAACCAACCAGGAATAAATAGATTGATACCTAATCATTTAAGAATATGTTATTATGGAATGTTTAATTACAATACCTTTTGCACTGAATCCGACCAAGGAGACCGATACGGTCCAGTACTATTGTTTTTTTAATTGTATTGTGTTTGGTTGTTTTTCTTCTTTTTTTTTTTTTTTTTTTTTTTCCTTTCTTTTCTTTTCTTTCCCTTCCTCCCCGCCCCTCTTCCACCACTACTCCCCCTCCTCTCGTGGAAAGGCTACATTATCAGATAATATATCTATGTAAAAATGAACAATAAACTTAATCTCGCCTCCTGGAATGTGGGGGGGATAACTTCGCCACAGAAACGTAAAAAGATATTAAAACAGTTAAAAAGATTTAAAGTAGATATTGCTTTTCTTCAAGAAACGCATTTGAATGAAATTGAGCTAGGCAAACTTAAAACTGACTGGGTAGGCAAAGTAGTGGGGACACCTTGTTTGAATAGAAAAAAGGGGGTCGCATTTCTGTTTCATAAAAAAATCAAATTTAAAATACTTAACATGGAGATAGACCAAGATGAGAGATATCTCATCATGCTACTTGAAATAGCAGGGACGAAATTTACATTCTGCAATATATACGGCCCTAACAAAACAGATAATGCCTTCTGGGGAAAGTTACAAAGAAAATTACTACCCTACTTTACAGAAAACTTAATTGTGGCAGGCGACTTAAATATAGTTAAATACCCCACATTAGACAGATTGAAGCCATCACTAAATAAAAACAGTAAACAAGAAGCTAAAATATTTAAGAACTTTTCTAACCTATTACATCTTAATGATATTTGGCGGATTCAAAATCCAGATCTGAAAAAATTCTCCTGTGAGTCACATGCACATCGTACATTGTCTAGGTTAGATTATTTCTTAGTAAGTGACAAAATGCTGCGACTAGATTTGAAACCCGAAATACAAGAAATACTTATTTCAGACCATGCTATTATCACTTTACATATTAAAATACGCAACCCACAAGAAATGAATTTGGGCAGATTGTTCTTTCCTAGGCATCTTGTGTCAAATGTACAATTTAAGGCATGGCTAAGGCTAAAATGGATAGAATTCAAACAGACTAATGAAAGAAGTGAAATTAAAACAGAATTACTTTGGGAGACCTTTAAGGCCGTGATCAGGGGCGAAATTAAAGCATATCTGGTAGTACAAAAGAGAAAGCAAATGGCTAGGGATTTGGAGCTTGCCTCACAGTTACGTAACGTGTTTAATTCTTACATTAGTGACCCATCTGAGTTACTTTGGCTATCATACCAAAAAGTTAAAAAAGAAAGGGAATTATTTCTGACACAAAAGGTGGCACAAGATGATCTTAGGAAGAGGTTTTTTTTTATAGACATGGGGGTAAAGCAGGCAAAGCCCTAGCTAATTTAACTAGAGCCAAAAAGAAAAAAGAGCCAATTACAGCTATTAAGACTACAGAAAGCCGTATTATAAATAACTCAGCAATTCAAAGTTATATATGCAAATATTTTAAGGAAGTCTACTCCGAGACAGTAGTCGACACACAAGTTAAAAATGAATTCTGGGGTAAAATCGGGGTCCCAAGACTAGAAAAATCAAGTCTGGATGAATTAAACCTTCCTATCACCTTACTTGAAGTAACTAATGCAATTAAAAAACTGGCATCTAATAAAGCCGCTGGACCAGACCAACTCCCTGCAGAACTCTACAAATTGTTAGCGGAGGACATTGCACCCTTACTAGTCTCCTTATTTAATCAATTCTTTATCAAAAATAATTTACGTTCAAAATATTTTGCAGCTTCACTCATTACTTTGATTCTTAAAAAAAACAAAAACCCAGAGGAAATAGGCTCATATAGGCCGATCTCACTATTAAATAGTGATTATAAGCTTCTAATGTCTATAATTGCACAAAGATTTAAGCACGTTATTGGATCCCTTATACACAAAGATCAGGTGGGCTTCATGCCAGGCAGAAACTCATCACACAATTTACGTAAACTACAGCTAATACTCAATATATATCACAAACAAGTAAAAACGGAGTTATATACCACAGATTTAGATGCAGCAATAGTATCAATTGATGCAGAGAAGGCCTTCGACTCCATAACTTGGGACCATCTATTTACTGCGCTTAAAAAATATGGAGTCGAGGGCCCTTTCTTTCAATTTATACAAGCAATATACCAGCTATCGTCTGCTGCAGTTATTATCAATGACACTATTACAGATTATTTTCCTCTATATAAGGGCTCAAGGCAGGGCTGCCCATTGTCTCCCTATTTATTCAATCTAGCGCTCGAACCTCTGGCTATTCAGCTCAGGAAAGAATTGGAAGGGATCAAAATAGGTAAAAGAAGGATAACAACATTGTTATATGCGGATGACCTTTTGGTGTTGCTATCCAATACAAAGAAAAATATTCCTACTTTAAACCAAATACTACGTGACTTCGGGGTATTTTCGGGTTATAAAGTAAACCTTACAAAAACAGAAATTTATTGGCTCAAAAAAAACAAGGACTCACTACAAATTTCCCCCTTTAGAGAAACAAAAGACCACTTTACGTATCTGGGCATTAAACTGTCAATTCATTTTGAAGATTGGTATGACCTTAACTACCCACCAATCTTTCTTAAAATAAAATACTATATGGAAAAGTGGGCAAAATTTAAGCTTACGTTAACAGGCAAAGTTAATTTAATTAAAATGCTCCTATTCCCCAAACTGTTGTACCTAATGCAAAATTTACCAATAATAATTAAAAAAAAAGGACCTTATTAGGTTTAAACAGGAGTGTATACAATTTCTCTGGGGGGAAAAAAGGAAGGCAATCTCGTATAAAAAACTTATGTTGTTCAGAACAGAAGGAGGGTTAGGGCTACCTGATATAGAAACATACAACTTAGTCTGTATTGGTAAGATCGCCTTAGATTGGCTGACAGAAACTGACTATTATGCAGCCCTTCCATTAGAAAGAGTCCTAGTATACCCATTTTCCCTCAATGCTCTTCTGCATATCCCCAGAGATAAAAGACCTCATAAAATCAGGGACCTACCCGTCATACAGATGGTAATTACTGCATGGCAAAAAATACTACACACCTTAGATATTGACAGCTCTTTTTCTAACTATTTACCTATAGTGGGAAACCCTAACTTTGTGCCAGCATTGGATACAAGTATATTTAAGAACTGGGCCCAAAAAGGGATTACCAATGTATCTCAACTTATAGATAAAGATACATGGACCTGTAAGACCTTTGCTAAAATAAAGGAAGATTATGAGATAAAAAACAAAGAATTCTATGCCTTCCTACAAATTAGGCATTATATACAAGAAATACTACAAAATAACCTGGCAATAGATGCCTGGGACCCAATAGAACCCATCTTAAAGCTCTTCAAGGCAGGTAGGTATAGTATTTCAACAATATATAGACTGATTATCTCTAATAACGGTACCAGTAATCTACAAAAACTAGCAGAAATTTGGCTGACGCCGCCAGAAAGAATTCAAGAAAGTTTTAGACTTATAGATAGAGCAACAGTCTCCTCCTCATGGAGAGAGACACATACCAAATTTATAAACAGAGCCTATATTACCCCACAAGTAAAGGCCAAATGGGATAAATCTATGACACCATGCCAGAAGTGTAAGAGTAATAGCGCGGATTTGCAGCATTGTTTCTGGTATTGTTATAAAATTAAAAGATTTTGGTACAAGATAGGTAACTGGATTACTAAAATTAACCAATGTAACTTTCAAATAACAGATAAGAATGTCTTCCTTTTTATTAATCAAGAAGAGACAGTTCTTAAAAACATCCGCCAACTGAATAACATAATTATCACGGGAAGGCTTTTAATTTTAAAATACTGGAAATCTAAAAAGGCTCCAAGCTTGAAAGAATTCAAGCAAAAGCTTCAAAACCAAATTATTTTAGAACAAATTGACACGTCTGTAAACTCAGAAGCCCAAGTTAAGAAGTTTTTCTATAAATGGAAGAGTGTAATTACTAGCCTACCAGAAAATATACAGAGACAGGTAATTGCACCCTTCAGAGGTACAATATACATGGAACAAGCTATAGAGAATAAGGAATACCCTATGTAGTTAACCATTGGAGGCTGGGGGGGGGGCGAGGGGACCGGGAGGACAAATTCCCTTCTTTTTTTTTTTTTTTTCTCTTTTCTCTTCTCTTTCACTTTCCTTTTCTTTTTACTTTTTATTTTTATGATATAAGAAAATCCCAATTTCATCATGCAAATAAGGCCCTAGTAACAATTAATGACCTCATAGAAATATCTTTCTTTTATTTTCTGTTAATATATTTAGATACATGCATTTAAATGTTTGGAGTAAGGTGTTTTTAAATTTATGCACAATAATATGATGATATGACATTATGACTAAGTGTATCGTTTGCATTACATCTTCAGGGATATCTGAGGTATTCGTGTTGTAGAATAATTTTCTTTTTGGTCCAATATACAGTATCTCAACTAATGTATGTATGACTATGTAATATATCGTGATACTGTTAATAATTGTGTTGATTGTAATGCACTTATAAGGAACCCTGAGGTTTTTTCTCGGTAATCCTTACTTGTCTTTGTTTAATGAAATGTTAGGTTGAATTGGATAATAAAGATATATTAAAAAAAAAAAAAAAACATTGTATTCTCTATCTGACACATGAGATGACAATATGTGTTTAGTGTCCCTTTATTAGAAATATACAGACAGAATGAAGGTACTCACCAAGCAGCCATCCTCCCGAAAGTGTTCCATTTTCAAACATATTGAATAAGGAGGTCTGGCGCAGGATGTAGGAATCATGTGCACTCCCTGGGAAGCCTGCATACACATGTAAGAATTTCAGATTGGTATCGCAGACCATATGGCAATTCAATGAGTGAAACCCTTTCCTGTTAATATAGAGGATTGTCTCCTCATGTGGGGCCACAATACGCACATGTGTGCAATCAATTGCCCCCATGACATTAGGAATACCCCCCAGTCGATAGAAGCCTTGTTTAAGACGGTTCCATTCCTGGGGGGTATGGGGGAAATTAATGTATCGTTGTGTCTGGTTATCTAGAGCAGTCAGAACCTCCCCTAGAATCCTGGAGAAGGTAGACTGCGCTAGGCCAGACACAAGCCCCTCTGTTGACTGGTATGAGCCAGTTGCCAGGAAGTGTACAACACACAACAGCTTCTGCATACCAGTCAGAGCTCGGTTCCTATACGCTTGAGGGTCAATTTCATCCTTCAACACCTCATATAGGTTAATGAGGCTTGCAGATGTCAAGCGATATTTTTCCCTGACCTCCACTTCTGTCATCCCAAACAGGGTGACCCTAACCCTGTGTACCCTTGGTGCTCTTCCCCTCTGCTGATGCCTTCGTCTTATAGGCCCTGCTGGCCTATGGGCAGCTGCAGCAACAGCAGCATGGGGAGCACCAGGAACAGGGACAACAGCAGGAGGAGCAGGGAGGGCAGCAGCAGCAGCTGGAGCAGGGACAGCTACAGCACCATGACCAGGGACCTCAGCAGCAGGGATACCATCCAAAACAGGGGCTTGTAGGGGTTCAAGCACCCCTTGTGCCCCACGACGCTGTCTGACTCTAAATGCAATATACTGCAAGGGAAACATGGTGGCTAATGAGGGTGTGCATTTGCAGGTGTTTTAAGTCTGCAGGTGAGAGGTTGTGCTGTTTGTGATTGGTTTGACACACTTGCAGGGGCAGGAATAATAAATGCTTTTAAGAGGTTAACTATTTGTGAACAAGCTGCTGCTATGTATATTGTTAGGCATGCATTTGTTAGGCCTTCTGAGAGTTACGTTGGTTTCTAAGTCAGTGCAAGGGTACCTGCGCCTTCAATTTGTGGTGAGCTGAGAATGGAGTAGATTTTGTAAAATCTGCGCGCGTAAGTCCTTACGCCGTATATTGGATAGCGCGTGTTTTGTATGTCAGTCTATGGGCCAAAAAACTACGTAACTTCTAGCTTACGCCGTATATAGGATACCAAATCCGCGCAATTATTGGCGTCGCCGGCTTTTGCGGGCGACGATTTATATCGGATCGACCCCGTAAAGTCTACCATCACTTTAACTTCACAAGATTAAGTTGCAAAACAGTTGATTTATTTAGGTGACGTTTCAGGAAGATATATAGATATACTTCATAATCCTACTTTAAAGTTTTGTTTTGGTAGTTAACTTTTACAAGAAGCAAAAGTGTGTGTGTTTTTTTTCTTCAAATTAATATATTTATGTTTTATTAGTTTACATGAATCATGATCACAGGCATTTCGGGGTTTAAATAAAGACTACACAAAAAATGTTTTTGTTAATGTAGCAATCAGTTCCCTACACATGGAAACTGCTTTACAAATATAGGCAACACAAACCTACAGCAACCCAGACTCTTTTAAAAAAACAACTATGGACTAGATAACAAGTGGTGTGCTAAGCGTAGCTAAAGTCGCAATATCAATATCAATATATATATATATATGTATAAAATATCTCAATACCTGTATATATTCATATAGATATAGATGAGTTATAGTAAGGTGCCTTATGTATTTATTAAATATAAAATATTGAAAAATATTAATAATTAATGTAAATAATTATTATATCTGTACTAAAAATATTCTTAAAACATCAATAGAATATATATATCCTGGGCCAAAGTTTTGCAACATTCAAAAAATGGAAAAAAAAATTAACACATTCATTTAGAATTTAGAATGTTTGTACAACATTCTAACAATTATTTAAAGTAATAGTATTTCTAAAGCTATATTTAAATTTAATATTCAAATGTAGCCACCAATCAGCAAGCGCTACCCAGGTTCTGAACCAAAAATGGGCCGGCTCCGAAGCTTACATTTTTGCTGTTTTTTCAAATAAAGATACCAAGAGAATAAATAATATCTGATAATAGGAGTAAATTAGAAAGTTGCTTAAAATTGCATGTTCTATCTGAATCATGAAAGTTTAATTTTGACTAACTATCCCTTTAAGAGAGCTGTGCATAAACGAATGCCTACAAACCTCAATGAACTGAAGCAACGTTGTTAAGAAGAGTGGGCCCAAATTCCTCCACAACAATGTGAGATACTGATAAAGAACAATGTGAGAGACTGATAAAGTTATACAGAAAACAATTACTTCAAATTTTTGCTGCTAAAGGTGGTTCCACAAGCTACTGAACGATAAGGTGTACTTAGTTTTTCACACAATGCTTCTCCATTTTGGCTTTATTTTTGTTACATAAATCATGACACAGTGTAATATGTCATGTGATGTTATTCATCTGAGGTTGTGTTTACCTCATTTTAAGACCTGCTAAGGACCAGATGATTTTTATTATGTTAGTTTTTTTCCCCTTATGCTCTTTCCATTGAAGTCTAATAAGTAACCATCACCTAGATTACAAGTTTTGCCCTATAGAGGGTATTTAACAAACGTAGCAAAAGTTGCGTTATTTCACCCTCCATAGTGCTGCTATTACAAGTTTTAGAAAAGCCGCCTTGTGCATGCGATATGGTTGCGTTGAGCTCCATACTGCACAAAATACAAGCGCCGCTTTGACGTGCTCGTGCACGCTTTCCCCATAGACATCAATGGGGAGAGTGTGTTAGAAAAAACCTAACACCTGCGATCGCGGAATGAAAAGATCCGTAAAACAACCCCATTAATGTCTATGGGGAAAAAAATGTTATGTTTAAACCTAACACCCTAACATAAACCCCACGTCTAAACACCCCTAATCTGCCCCCCACCGACATCGCCGACACCTACATAAAAGTATTAACCCTTAATCTGCTGCTCCCGATATCACTGCCACTATACTAAAGTTATTAACCCCTATTCCCCTGCAGCCCAACATCGCCCATACTATAATAAAGATATTAACCCCTATTCCGCCTCTCCCCGACATCGCTGCCACTAAATAAAGTTATTAACCCCTAAACCTCTGGCCTCCCACATCACTACCACTAAATAATCCTATTAACCTCTAAACTGCCAGCCCCCACACATCGAAACAACCTAAATTAAACTATATTAACCCCTAAACCTAACCGTAACCCTATCCCTGAACCTAACCCTAAACCTAACACCCCCTAACTTTAAGATCATTAAAATAGAGCTAAATTAAAGTTACAATTATTAACTAAATAATACCTATTTAAAACTAAATACATACTTACCTGTGAAATAAAACCTAAGCTAGCTACAATACAACTAATAGTTATATTGTAGCTAGCTTAGGTTTTATTTTTATTTCACAGGTAGGTTTGTATTTACTAACTACCTAGTTAAAATAAATACAAACTTACCTGTGAAATAAAACCTAAACTGCCTTACACTAAAACCTAACATAACAAAATAAAAAAACCTACCATTACAAAAAATGAAAAACACTATAATTACAAAAAATAAAAAAATCTACCATTACAAAAAATAACAAACGAAATTATCCAAAACAATAAAAATTATTCCTTTTCTAATACCCTGTTTAAAAAAAAAACAAAAACAAAAATAAAACCCCCTAATCTATAATAAACTACCAAGGGCCCTTAAAAGGGCTTTTTGTAGGGCATTGCAGTAAAGAAATTACCCCATAACAGTATACAAACCCCCACCCCCCAACCCATAAAATAAAAAGAAAGTAAAACCTAATTTATCCATTGCCCTAAAAAGGGCATTTGTATGGGCATTGCCCTTAAAAGGGCATTCAGCTCTTTTGCTGCCCATTAAAAATAAAAAATGGCTATTCTAAATAAAAAAAACACCCCAAAACAAAAAAAATTCACAAAATAACAAACGAATTATCCAAAATAATAACAATTATTCCTATTGTAATACCCATTTTTTTTAAAAAAAAAACACCCCAAAATAAAAGAAACCTAATCTATAATAAACTACCAATAGCCCTTAAAAGGGCCTTTTGTAGGGCATTGCCCTAAAGAAATAAGCTCTTTTTCTAAAAAAAAAAAAAATACAAAGACCCACTAACATTACAAACCTCCACCCCCCCAAACCCACAAAATAAAATAAAAACTATCTGAAAAAAACTAATCTACCCATTGCCCTGAAAAGGGCATTTGTATGGGCATTGCCCTTAAAAGGGCATTCAGCTCTTTTTCTTGCCCTTAAAAGGGCATTTAGCTCTTTTAAGACCTGCCCAAACCCTAATCTAAAAAAAAAAACCCCACCCCAAACAACCTTAAAAAAACACTAACCCCTCTTTAGGTACTCACAGTTGCTGAAGTCCCGCTTGAACGATCTTCATCCCGGCGGCTCCATCTTCATCCAGGCGGCTCCATCTTCATCCATCGTGGGACCGCCATCTTCTTCATCCCTGCGGAGGCGGAACGGTCGATGTGTGGAGGCGGAGGTCTAAGGCAGAGGTCCAGGCGGAAGTCCATTGATCCGACGTGGAGGTCCTCTTCATGTGATCGTCTGCCGCACACTAAGGATTGAAATGCAAGGTACCCCTTTTATACTGGGGGTACCATTGCATTCCTATTGACTGAAAAATTAAAATCAGCCAATAAGAATTATGGCTGCTAAAATCCTATTGACTGTTCAAATCAGCCAATAGGATTTAAGCAGCTCTCATTCTATTGGCTGATTCGAATCAGCCAATAGAATGAGAGCTGCTTAAATCCTATTGGCTGATTTGAACAGCAAATAGGATTTTAGCAGCCCTAATTCCTATTGGCTGATTCAATTTTTTCAGCCAATAGGAATGCAATGGTACCCCAGTATAAAAGGGGTACCTTGTATTTCAATCCTCAGTGTGCTGTGGACGATCACATGAAGAGGACCTCCACGTCGGACTGATGGACTTCTGCCTGGACCTCTGCCTTAGACCTCCGCCTCCACGCATCGACCGCTCTGCCTCCACAGGGATAAAGAAGATGCCAGTCCCGTGATGAATGAAGATGGAGCTGCCGAGATGAAGATCGTTCAAGTGGGACTTCAGTAACTGTGAGTACCTAAAGAGGGGTTAGTGTTAGGTTTTTTTAAGGTTTTTATCAGTGGGTTTTTTTTAGATTAGGGGTTGGGCATTTCTTAAAAGAGCTGAGTGCCCTTTTAAGGGCAGGCAAAAGAGCTGAATACCCTTTTAAGGGCAATGTCCATACAAATACCCTTTTCAGGGCAATGGGTAGATTAGGTTTTTTAGATAGTTTTTTTTATTTTGTGGGTTTGAGGGGGTGGGGATTTGTAATGTTAGTGGGTCTTTGTATTTTTGTTTAGAAAAAGAGCTGATTTTTTTTAGGGCTATGCCCTACAAAAGACCCTTTTAAGGGTTATTGGTAGTTTATTATAGATTATGTTTCTTTTATTTTTTTTTTATTTTTTTTTAAAAATGGGTATTAGAATAGGAATAATTTTTATTATTTTGGATAATTTGTTTGTTATTTTGTGTAATGTTTTTTTTTTTCGTTTTAGGGTGGTTTTTTTTTTTTAGATTAGGGGTTGGACATTTCTTAAAAGAGCTGAATGCCCTTTTAAGGGCAGGAAAAAGAGCTGAATGCCCTTTTAAGGGCAATGCCCATACAAATGCCCTTTTCAGGGCAATGAGTAGAAAAGGTTTTACTTTCTTTTAGGTTTTACTTCCTTTTTATTTTGTGGTTTTGAGGGTGGGGTTTGTATACTGTTAGGGGGTGTTTGTATTGTTTTGTAGCAAAAGAGCTGTTAACTTTAGGGCAATGCCCTACAAAAGGACCTTTTAAGGGCCCACAAAAGGCCCTTTTCAGGGCCCACAAAAGGCCCTTTTCAGGGCCCACAAAAGGCCCTTTTCAGGGCCCACAAAAGGCCCTTTTAAGGGCCCTTGGTAGTTTATTACAGATTAGGGTTTTTTATTTTGGGGTGTTTTTTTTAAACAGGGTATTAGAATAGGAATAATTTCTATTATTTTGGATAATTTCATTTGTTATTTTTTGTAATGGAAGGTTTTGTTATTTTTTGTAATTTTAGTGTTTTTTATTTTTTGTAATGGTAGTTTTTTATTTTTGTAATGTTAGGTTTTTTTATTTTTGTAATGTTAGGTTTTAGTGTAAGGCAGCTTAGGTTTTATTTCACAGGTAAGTTTGTATTTATTTTAACTAGGTAGTTAGTAAATAGTTAATAACTATTTACTAACTAGTCTACAAACTTACCTGTGAAATAAAAATAAAACCTAAGCTAGCTACAATATAACTATTAGTTTTTTTTTCACAGGTATGTATTTAGTTTTAAATAGGCATTATTTAGTTAATAATTGTAACTTTGTTTTAATTATGTTAAAGTTAGGGGGTGTTAGGTTTAGGGTTACGGTTAGGTTTAGGGTTAGGTTAAGGGGTTAATAGTTTAGGTTGTTATGATGTGGGGGGCTGGTGGTTTAGGGGTTAATAGGTTTATTTAGTGGTAGTGATGTGGGAGTCCAGAAGTTTAGGGGTTAATAACTTTATTTAGTGGGCGATGTAGGGGAGCAGCGGAATAGGGGTTAATATCTTTATTATAACTTTAGTATAGTAGCGACAATGTCGGGGAGCGGCGGAATAAGGGTTAATAAATGTAATTTTTGGCGGCGATGTCGGGAGCGGCAGATTAGGGGTTAATAACTTTAAAATAGTATTTGCGATGCGGGAGGGCCTCGGTTTAGGGGTTAATAGGTCGTTTATGGGTGTTAGTGTACTTTGTAACAGTTTAGTTATGAGTTTTATGTAACAGTTTTGTTGCGTAAAACTCATAATTACTGCTCTCAGATGGCGGTACGGATCTTGTCGTTGTTATAGGGTGTAACGCAAGCTTTTTTAGCCTCACCGCACAACTTGTAATGGCTGTGCTATGAAAGTCCCATGAAAAAACATCATTTTTTTGAGTGCGGGACTGACGTTGCGTTACAGGCTTAAAAGGCTTGCGGTATAGCTATACCGACAAGACTTGTAATGGCTGCAGTGCTGTTTTAACGCTGAAATGGCAATTTTTTCAGCATTAAAACACGAACGCAAAACTTGTAATATACCTGCTTGTTTGCTATATCAGAAGTCCTGAATTAGCGTGTGTCAGGTTTCTCTAGCTTGTAATATGTGTGCTAACCTGCACATGCAAAATCTTTACTTTTGGCCCAATGAAAAATTACCTACACTGGGACTTCCTAAACAGCTCAGCACATGGGTGAAAATGATTCAGCAGTTAAAGTGTTAAACTATTATTTTAACAGGAAGCCCATATATGAAGCACAGCTGACAATTACCTCTGGACTTCATATGTATAGTGAATATATTCTCTTTAATTTAAACCTTTTATAACCCTGTGTATGCATTGTGATTAACATAAAACACTTTTAGCATAGAAACAGTCTCAGAGCTATGGGTGTCCAGAGGGGGTGGGAGCAATTGTTCCTATGGAATTTTGCTCTGTGTGAAATGCCAGGTACATTTTTGCTAGAGAGGTTCTGGGCTCACAACTGCAATTCTCCCTGCAGTGCCTTTCAGTTGGAGCTGCAGATTACTTCTACTTTCTGTGTGCTGGCTGAAAAACTTGCCTGACTAATAAGAATGTGTGAATGTGTCAAAAGTACAATTTGATTGTTTGAACAAATACTCCTGTGGACATTCATTTTGGACAAACAAATGTTGATAAGGACAAAAGCTACATAAAATTTGTTAAAAGAATGTTAATTCCGATTTTCGAATGCTACTTTCATTTTCGAATGTTCATAATTAAAAATTTTGAATGTAACATTTTATTGAATAAATACTATTCAGAACTTCAGTAGTTCACATGGGAGGGAATTTAGTAAGTTGATACAAAAATATCTATTCAAATTTTTCTAATTCGAATATTGCAACATTTGAATATTAAATTTAAATATAGTTTTAGATATACTATTATGTTAAATTAATGTTAGAATTCTGTACAAACATTCTAAATTCTAAATGAATGTGTTAAATTTTGTTTCATTTTTTGAATGTTGTGAAACATTGGCCCATCCCCACTGCCTAAACTAGCTATAAATATTGCAGCAGGATTTGTGCTTCTAGCACTTAGAGGATAACCTATTACATGAGCGGTATGTTAATTATGTAAATTACTTTCTTTCTTTCATGTAATTGGCAAGAGTCCATGAGCTAGTGACATATGGGATATACAATCCTACCAGGAGGGGCAAAGTTCCCCAAACCTCAAAATCCCTATAAATACACCCCTCACCACACCCAAAATTCAGTTTTTACAAACTTTGCCTCCCTATGGAGGGGGTGAAGTAAGTTTGTGCTTGATTTCTATGATTTCTTCTATGATGAGTGCTTCTAAGCATTCTGAAGCCCAATTCCTCTCAGAGTACAGTGTTTGTAAGAGGGATGTGAAGGGAGTATCGCCTATTGATTTTATGATTTTTCTCGTGGGAAATCTTTTCAAAGGTTTTCTGTTATTGGTCGTAGGGATTCATCTCCTACCTCCCGTTTCAGATAGACAATATAGTCTTATATACCATTACCTCTGCTGACACTTTTTCAGTTATGGTTTGGCTATCTGCTATATGTGGATGGGTGTCTTTCGGTAAGTATGTTTTCATTATTTAAGACACTCTCAGCTATGGTTTGGCGCTTTTTCTATTAATATAAAGTTTTACATATATGTATTTTACTTATATTTGCCATGAGTCAGGTTTATGTATATTTCCTTTTGCAGACTGTCAGTTTCAGTTTGGGAAGTATGTTTAGGAAGT